>NW_007258448.1:227300-378537 GCF_000164805.1 Carlito syrichta | reverse complement strand
GACTGGAGTAGGTGGTATCTCAGTGTGGTTTGATTGCATCTCCTGATGATTAATGAGGTTGAGCATTCTTCATGTGTCTGTTGGCTGCTCGGATGTCTTCTTTTGTGAAGTGTCTGTTCATATCTTTTGCCCATTTTATAATGGGGTTGTTTGTTTTTTTCTTTTCAGCACGTTTGAGTTCTTTGTAGATCGAGGATGTTAAGCCTTTGTCAGACCTGGAGTTGGCAAATACTTTTTCCCAGTCTGTAGGCTGATTCCCTGCTCTCTTGATGGTTTCTTTGGTTTTGCAGAAGCTTGTCAGTTTAATAAGGTCCCACTTGTCTATCTTCTCTCTTATGACCTGTGGGTTTCGGGTTTTGTTCAGGAATTGGATGACAGTTCCAATTTCCATGAGGGTATTTCCTTCATTTTCTAAGGTTCTTATGGTTTGAGGTTTTACATTTAGGTCTCTGATCCATTTGGAGTTAACCTTTGTGCATGGGGATAGATAGGGGTCCTGTTTCAATCTTCTGCATGTGGTCAGCCAGTTTTCCCTGCACCATTTACTGAATAGGTTCTCCTCTCCCCAGTGGTAGGTGGTGGAGGCCTTGTCGAAGATGAGTTGGTTGAGAAATTGAGGTTTTGCTTCTGGAATCTCAATTCTATTCCATTGATCTCTATGCCTGTTCCTGTACCAATACCAAGCTGTTTTGATGATTGTAGCTTTATAGTAAAGTTTGAAGTCTGGTAATGTGATACCACCTGCTTTGTTTTTTTTGCTGAGGATTGTTCTGGCTATTCTTGGACATTTGTGTTTCCATATGAATTCCTGTGTTGTTTTTTCTAGGTCTGAGAAGAATGTTGCTGGTAATTTGATGGGTATTGCATTGAATTTGTAGATTGCCTTAGGTAAGATGGATATCTTCACAATGTTGATTCTTCCAATCCATGAGCATGGGATTTTTTCCACTTGTTAGTGTCATCTTCTTTGATTTCTTTGAGCAGTGTTTTGTAATTTTCATTGTAAAGGTCTTTCACATCTCTGCTTAGGAAGATGCCAAAGTATTTCATTTTTTTGTGGCTATTGTGAATGGAATTGTGTTTCTTATTTGGGTTTCTGTTTGTTTATTATTGGTGTAGAGAAATGCGATTGTCTTTTGTACATTTATTTTGTATCCTGAGACTTTGCCAAAGGCTATTATCAATGTAAGGAGGCCTTTGACAGATTCTCTTGGGTTTTCAAGGTACACCATCATATCATCTGCATAGAGAGATAACTTGACTTCCTCTTTTCCTATTTGGATACCCCTGATTGCCTCCTCTTCTCTGATTGCTCTAGCCAGGACTTTCAATACTATGTTGAACAGGAGGGGTGAGAGTGGGCATCCTTGTCTAGTTCCAGTGATAATCTCTTTTAGTTGACACATTTAAACCACAGATTCAAAGTGATTATTAGCATAATTGGATTAATAGCTACCATATCTGTTACTGTTTCCTATTTTTTGCCTTGTTCTTTGTTCCTATTTTTGTTTTTCACTCAGAAACTTGGTTTCTGAAAGAAAGGAGAGCACAGAGAAACAATCATATCCTACTTCAGCCTCCCAAATAGCTAGGACTACACACATGCACCAACATACCCGGCTAATTTATTTGTATTCTTTGTAGGGAAAGTGTTTTGCTGCATTGTCCAAGCTGGTCTCGAACTCCTGGCGTCAAGAGATCCTCCTATCTTGGCTCCTAAAGTGCTAGGATTATAGGCATGAGCCACTGCACCTGGCCTCTCTGCCCTAATACATTGTGATTCTTTGTATTCCATTGGTCTCTCTAATTTGGAGGGCAGTGGTTTGCTTGGTGATATCACTTCATTTATGGATCTAAGAGGAGTTTTTTTCCCCCACAGCTCTTCTTTAAAAATATGTGAGGTTGCTTACATATTTTAAGATATACGAGTAGATATTATGTATCAGAAAGTGTGCCAAGGTTTCTGAATATAGCACAGTTCCTGGAATAATGCAGGTAGCAGCCCTGGGGGTGGCCCATACTAAGAAGAGAAACAGAAGCAGGAATTTTTTAAAAGCGTAAGAAAATAAGTAGAATAAGAGAAAGAAGTCACTCATCGATGGAAAAAAAAATAATGTGCTATGAACTGAGGAATATAACTCACATCTCTACACTGGAGGACTTTTTGATTTTGTTTTGAGTTGGAGTCTCACTCCATCACCCAGGCTGGAGTGCAGTGGCATGCTCATCGACCTGCTGGGCTCCAGCAATCCTTCTGCCTCAGTCTTCCAAGTAGCTGGAACTACAGGCACGTGCTACCATGCCCGGCTAATTTTTCTTGATTTATTGTAGAGATGAGGTCTTGCCAAGTTCCCCAGGCTGGTCTCAAACCCACTGGCTCAGGCAATCCATTTGCCTTGGCTTCCCAAAGTGCTGGGATTACAGGTTGAGTCACCAAGTCTGACCACCTGATGGTTTTAAAGTAAAGCTTTTGTTAGTCATTATTGATTACAGACTTTTTTTTCTAATTTTGTCCTTTATTTATTATTGTTTTATGAGGCATTTGACATTCTGAATTTTTTTTAACTATTGTAGGAATTGATCTTTTCCTTTCTTATTTCTTCTAGTGGTGGATTAAAGATGCCACTCTTGCCACTGAGAGTACTTGTCTATTTCTCTTTCTCTTCCCTTTGAATCTAGGTTGGCCTTGGGACTTATTTTGGCATGTAGTATATAAATATAGGCATGATGTATAATTTTCAAAGCTTAAGTTTAAGAGAACTGCAATTCTCACCTTTATTGGTTCCTTGGAACCCAACTGTCATGTTGTGGGAAGCCCAAGTCACATGGAGAAGCTTATAGAGGTAAACTGAGGCATTCCAGCTGACAACCTCAGGTGACTGCCATCACCAGACTGCAAGCCATATGAAAGAGACATTTTGGATGACCCAGTATTGTCTTATTTATTTATTTTTTGAGTAGGAGTCTCACTCTTGTCTCCCAGACTGGAGTGCAGTGACGCACTCATGGCCACAGCAGTTTCGACCTGCTGGGCTCAGGTGATCCTATCACTTCAGTCTTCCGAGTAGCCGGAACTACAGGCTTGCACTACTACACCCAGCTAATTTTTTGATATATTGTAGAGACAAGGTCTCACCAAGTTGGCCTGTCTGGTCTCAAACCCCTGGACTCAGGCAATCTTCTTGCCTTCACCTCCCAAAGTGCTGGGATTACAGGCATGAGCCACGGTGCCTGGCTGACCTAGTATTGTCAAGCCTCCAGATCTCTGCAGCCTTGTTCAACCACACAGAACAGAACTACCCAGCTGATCTCAATCAATTCAGAGACTTATGGAAGATAATAAGTGGCTATGATTGTTTTAAGGCACTAAATTTTGAGATGATTTGTCTAAAAGCAATAGATAACTGAAACATTTCTATTGCTTTAATGGTGAAGAGATCCAGATATCAATGAACTCTTTTATATTTTCTTCTAATTCTTTAAAAACATTATGTAAAGTTTTAGTTTAAATATCTTTTTTTTTCATTCGGCCAAATGACTTAACTCCATTTGATAGAAAATTTATCTATTCATTCATTTGTAATTCTTTTTTCCTCTAAGAGATGCAAGGAAAGTTTAGGTTTTTTTAAAATTATAAATTAATTTATGTTCCTTCTAGAAAATGGGAGTAAGAAAGACAGACTCCGTTCCTAATCTCACCTCTGCAAGGACAACTAATATTACCATTTGGATGCATCTCTTTTAATTTTCTGCACATATATATTTTAATATAAATGCTATTACTCCATTTTAGAACTCAGGGGTGCAACATACCTTGCAGAAAACCATTCATTATACAAAAGCAACCTGCTGAGAAAGTGAGTGAGTACTGAAAGGAGGGTTGCACTAGACCAGAGGAAGGGGTGCCTTTTCCTAACAAAGATGCTAGAAGCTTATTAAGCCCCAGGCCCTCAGAGTTGTTTTCACCCAAAAGTAGGGCCCTTTTTAGCCTTGGCTCCATTATGACCTGTTCTGTTTTTGCTGAATTTTATAACATGAAACTTGTGCCAGATTACTAAAGGTTGAGAAATGTTCTGAAGAAGAAAACCACTAAACCTGGGCACAACTGAATATAGGAAATGTGGGAGACAGAAGAGTCAAGAATAACTTTGAGTTTTAAAGAGTGATGTTACCAGTATTATTGAAAAGGATGGGGGAGGAGAACTGCTGTGGGTTGGACCATGTCTCACAACCATTTATATTCACCCAGAGTCTCAGAATGTGACCTTATTTGGAAGGAGGATTTCAAGATGAGGACATACTGGACTTAGGGTGGCCCTAATTCCAGTGACAGATATTCTTACATAAAGAAGGGAAGACACATGGAGACACAGAGAAGGTCATGTGAAGATGGAATCAGAGGTTGGAGTAATGCATCTACCAGCCAACAAATACCAAGGATGGCTGGCAGCCACCAAAGGTTAGGAAAGAGGGATGAAACAATTCTCCGTCAGAGCTTCCAGAAAGAACCAATCCTGCTAACACTTTGATTTTGAACTTCTGGCATTCAGAACTGTGGGAGAACCATTTTCTGTTGTATTAAGTCATTTAGTTTGTGGTAGTTTGTTATAGCAGTCTCAAAAAAAATTAATACTGATTCATATTATCGGTAGGTTATCAAGAGCTTACTCTGCTAGGTAAGGCCGAACTACAGGAAATTGTCAATATTTGACCTTTTTATTTGCTTACTGAGGCAGTAATTTCCTATAGTTCAACCTAATAGTTTATGTAACTTTTTTTTTTGATACAGGGTCTTGCTCTGTCACTCAAGCTGGAGTACAGTGGTATGATTAGAGCTCATGTGCCACTCTGATGGTCTAATTTAAAAAAAAATTTTTATAGAGATGGAGTCTCACTGTGTTGCCCAGGCTGGTCTCAAACGCCTGGACTCAAGTGATCCTCCTGCCTCAGCTTCCTAACATGCTGGAATTATAGGCATGAGCCACTGCACCTAGCCTAACTTATTTAATTGTCTCTCTCACATCCACAAAGACAATTTTCTTAGCTATGTTTGCAACAACCTTTTGAAGTAAGTGCCATTATCCTTATTTTACAGATGAAGAATTAAGATTCAGAGAAGCTAATAATCTTCTCACAGTCTCACAGACAATAAGTCACAAAACTACAAAACACACTCAAAATTGTCAGACCCCCTAAATCTATGTGATTTATCCAAGTCACTATATCTCAAACTTTAATGTCTATCCAGATTACCTAAGGAGCTTGTTAAATGTAGATCATGGTCTGGGGTAGGACCTGAGAATCAGCGTTTCTAATAAGCTCCTGGGTAATGCCGATGCTGCCGACATCTGACCACTTGAGTAGTGAGGGTTTAAGCATCGGGCCTTTCCCAACATGGTAAACTGACAGTGAGATTTCTTCTGGAGTAATTGTTTGGTTTCTAGTCATACCCAGGCAGAGTCATAGTGCAGACAGTTGAAAATAAGGGGCTGGACGATTTCGAAGAAATGAAAACTGGAGACAGAGCTCTTGGGGTCATCAGCAAAGAAAAGATGATTAAACATTTGACGGGATAAATTTACTGGGACCAATCTATTCCCCGCTTTTTTTTTTTTTTGAGTTGGAGGTCTCACTTTGACGTCCAAGCTGGAGTGCAGTGTCGTGATCATGGTTCACTGCAGCCTTGACCCTCCTCGCCCACCTGAGCTCAAGCGATCCTTCCACCTCAGCCTCCCACGTTATTCTACTTTTTAAAAAAATGCCATAGTTTATGTCTTTTGGATGAGACTGATGAAAAAGAAAACAAAACCCAAGTGTTCTTTGCGTAATGATTACAGATATTTTCTGTTCATAATGTATTTATGAATACATTTTAAAATATCTTAACTGGATGGGTTTAAGTGCTATAAATTAATGTTGCCTTGTGGTGAGTCCAGTGAACTGACCCACATGCCTAATTAATGAAATACTTACAACCAGAAGTTTAAGTGGATGCTTTAATAGTACTTCTTTCAGAATAGAGTTTTGGTTTAATGGAACAAGGAAAGAAACTGAGAAACGTACTCACACCAACAGGCACTCACGTTTCCTATGACCAAGAATGAATCTGAGCTAAAAATTGTTCAGATTTCTGGGATGTCCACAAGGTACAGTGGCAGCCACACATACCAAGGGACAAGAAAGGGGAGGGGAGAAAAGTCTTCACATTTCTTGAAAAAAATCTGTTCTTGAAGGCTTGCATAGAATGCTGGGATTGGTCTGTCTTTATGAGTCAGTAATGAAATTCACATTAGAGCTAGATCTACTATAAAGAATTTCATTTGCAATATTTTAAGGGCTAATTTGCAACATCTGCCTAAGTAAACATAACTCACTTGAAAAGTAGAGAAGCAAAACCATGTGTCTGAAAAATTGCACACAAGTACTTGATGGATTAACTAAATCAAACCCAGATGGACATGTGGCCCTGCAGATGCTTATAGTTCGCCTGCACACCATTTGACAAAGGCCACATCATTAAAGTCAAGTAGAATATTCAAGGCTGAGGAATTTCTATTGTTGAATATACGATTAGGAAAATAATTGATGGTTTCCATTACACTGGCTAAGGACTCTTAGAGGCTATTTCTCTGAGTACCATGTTTTAGAGGTTCTGGAAAGAAGCTCGCTGAGGAACTCTGGCTTCTGACTGACTTAGAGAGAATATTGACACCATAGAAAGATTTAAATTTTTCATTTGTGGTTAGTTTTTCTTAAAGGTTTTATGCAAGTGTCAAACATCTGAGATTTTTTTCAGAGCCTGGAATATATTATCCACCTGTTATGACTTGATAGACCTGTTTATAATATCTTAGGGACATGTATTTATAGCCACACATATTTTTATAGAATATACATGTAAATTCTGTGCAATAAATCAAGAGGAACAAAGATAAGAATGAGTTCTTCGTAATATATTCTAGGGGGAATCCTTCAAGATGATTTAATAGTTCAAAGGGATCTTGAAAGTGGTTCTCTTTTTCTTTTTCTTTCTTTTTTATTTTGAGTCAAAGTCTCACTCTGTCTCCCAGGCTGGAGTACAATAGTACAGTGGCACGCTCATAGCCACTGTAGCCTCGACCTGCTGGACTCGGGTGACCCTTCCACCTTAGCCCTCCAAGTAGCTGGAACTACAGCCACTCGCCACCATGCCCAGTAAAGCAAGCTGCCCAGATTGAAATTAAGATATCCAGAAAAGCATCTGGGAAATTACAAAACTGATACCCTCCCTCTGAAGGAAGGATGATCGATTACTAATTCTGTATTTTTCTTTTCTTTTTTTTCTTCAACCAAAGTGTGTTCTTCTTCTGTAATTTAAAAATTCCAATGAAGGAAAAAAGATCAAGTGAATTTATAGTAACTCCAGCAGTTGCATTTTGAAAAAACAAATCAAGTTTTTCCAGGTGATGGCTTATCTAGATGTTAAAATGATTTATTAACTATCCCAAACTCAACATTCCACAGTAAAAAGTCTTTCTGTTGTAAGGACCATGCTAACCATAGTCACTTGATCAATACTTTTTGAAGATTTTTAGAAAACCTCCTAAGCCCTTACAATTGAGTAAGCATAAAACATTCTACACCAAGACATTTTCTTGGCTTTTCTTTGTAAGAAGAGATCAGATTGGTTTCCACTTTGGCTAAATATGTTATCACTTTTGGTTGGAAGATGCCAGGCATTGTTTTAGTTATTTTCATTTAAAAATCAAAAAATACCACAGGATCGAGACCAGCCTGGGCAACACGGCGAGATCTCGTCTCTACAATAAATCAAAAAATTAGCCAGGCATGGTAGTGCGCCTGTAGTCCTGGCTACTTGGAAGACTGAGGCGGAAGGATCACCTGAGCCCAGCAGGTTGACTCTGGGGTGGCCGTGAACGCGACACTGCACTCCAGCCTGGGTGATGGAGTGAGACTCCAACTCAAAAGAAAAAAAAGAATTAAAAAATTGACTCTTTGCAAATATACGTATTATACACAGTGTGGCTTTATTTCAGTCTTTCAAATGGAGATGGTAATAAGGGGAATGAGAAGAAGATCATGATCCTTGGTGTCGGTGTTCAGTGGCAGTGAGAGTCCTTTGGAAACGTGTCTTTACTTTCCTCTGTCTGGCCATTCACTTTTCCACTTAGCTGTGCTGAGTAGAAATTACATGGTTATGTGTTTGTTTCCCTCATGAGCATATAAGCCCAGGATGCTCCGGTCAATGTCTAAGCAAAGTAGTGTGGCTGAGTTCATACTCTGCCCAGGTAGCCTCTTGCTTTCAACTACATAAGGTTGGCCGATGGCCTGGCCATTTTCACCCAACATGAAACTCCTCTCCCAGGATTCTTTGCTCCAGTGCACCCATTGGGCTGGCAGAGAATTGTCACGACCACCCTGTGCTCTGATGCTTACTCTGCCCCATCCTGCGTCCACGCCTTTTCTTTCTCAAGTGTCCCTCCACAAAAGCTTTTTCACTCCCTGATCAAACTTGCATCTGTTTCCTGGAGAGTCCAACCTGACACTGCTGGCACCAGACGTTGTCTAAGGAAGCAGTAAGGTGAGATCTAGGAGCCAGTAATGAGGAACTCTCTGGCTAGCAATGAGGAACCAGTTCCTGGCGGCAGTTGGTGTTGAAGGGATGCAAGAAAATTTGCCCCGAAATATGGTTTTTTGCCACAAGGTCTCTCTGAACTTCCTTCCTACACTTAATTATAGAGGAGGTGCTTCCCTCTCTGTTACTCATTATTTATTGCAGAAAAGAAGAGCAAGATAAGACCACACTGGAGCAAAAGCTTTACAAGTATGAGGGGATCCCCCCTGTAAAAACAAAATCATCTTTTAGAGGGCAGGCCTCTTGTGCTATGGTCTGAGTAACACTTAGCTGCTCGCCCTTGATACTGATAAGTCAAGGGGAAGGGAACTGGTAGAAAGAAATTTATCTCTTTCCAATCCAGGGAGCAAAGCCAGACTTGAGGTCTTTCTAAAATGGTTCTGCTCCCTGGACTCGAACTCAGAAATAAATAGACTTCTTTCTACTAGTTCCCTGCTCCTTGATTTATCAGTATCAAGGGTGAGCAGCCAAGCGTTACTCAGACCATAACACTTGTAGTGCAGGCATCCCTCACTAGGTAAGTATTCTAGGAACCCATCGGCATCAGTGTACCAGCTAGCATTGCTGTGAGTCGTTGTGTTCAGCTTAAGTGAATTTTTTGGGAAACTTTTCCAACACATTTGCCCTTTTCATGATAGGCGATTTATGAGCACACCTGCCCACACCACGCTGTATTCAGTAGTTTTTGACCAAAAATGGCATGGCCCTCACGTTCTACCCTCTCTATTCAACCAGTCTCACCCTGAGCAACTTCTTTTTGTTTCCCCACGTGAAAAAAGTCCTCAAAGGGAAACGTGTTGCCGATGTGGAAGAGGTGAAACAAAAAACGGCAAAAGCATTGGAAGGTGTCAAAATCGATGAGTTCAAAACTGGTTTCAGCAGTGGAAAAAGCATCTCGATAGGTGTATTGCATCCAACGGAGAGTACTTTGAAGGTGACTGAAGTTTAAGCATGTTAGAATAAATACACAATTTTTTACAAATAAATTCTGAGGTTTTTTGGGGGGTTCCCCTTGTATAATGCCTCTCAGGTTCATTCCGCTTCCAAAGATAACTATTTGCAAGTAGTTCTTTGTTTCCCCATCCATTCATTTTCCCAACCATGTGTTGCCTCAGTAGAATTCCTCTCCCCACCTCCCCCAACCTGTTTTACCAGAATTCAGGCCCGCATTCTTCCTGTTACCTTGAAATAGTATTTAAGTTTCTGTAACTCATTGGGAAGTTGCATCTTCATTCCGAAGGCTCCCGTGTATACATGTTTGATAAAATTTCTATGCCTTTTCTCCTACTGATCAACCTTGCCTCATACCAGTGATTTTCAGCGAACCTCTAGGGGACCAACAGCCATGGCCCCCACAGTGTACAGAAAGCCCCTAGAACAAGTGGCAGTCAATTTGATAAAACTTTTATAGGTAATAAGCTTGGGTGTGCTGCTGGAGAGACATGCACTGGTCAAGGAGATGATTCAGGCATTTGAATGTGCCAAGGGATGAGAAATAGGATAGTGGAGTTGGGTGGTTGTTTCCAAGTTGCATTGAAACTCTAGATTAATCATGAAAAGCTGAGGGGGATTAACAAACTGAAAAGTAAGTGTGAAAGCCAGAGGAACTTTTTGGTGGCTTTCAAAGAAAAAACTAGTGGCTCACAGACAAAGTTGACCAAGACCAGAATTCGATATTCAGATTGGCTGAACTTCCAAGATGGCTGAAGGCTTAACCACAATAGTCATGGACTCTAGTTGGGAAAACCTCAGCTCCTGACACATAAGATGAGGACATGGGATGAATGCCCTTATAGATTTTTACTCCCCAGGCTATTCTGAACCTTCTGAGTGTGCACAAGTGGCTTCCCCTCCTCATTACCAACCAGCACCTGAGAGTACAGATGGGATGATGGAGTGGACTGCTGATGAGGCAGCCAAAGTGCTGGTCCCTAGGCAACACTCTGACCCTCCTTCTCCTCCCTCACCTGTACCTTATCTTTGCAATCACATCACTTTCTTTGATCAAAATAATGACTTTGTGTTTTCACATACTGTGAGTCAATATTGTTTTCTATAGAATCAAGTAGTGTGGTATGATCATATGTTTTCTTTCATGATCTCTTATTTTTTCTGGAGTTATTATGTAGTTCTTTTATACACACAAAGACACATATGCCCGACTATGCCGAGTACACACTTCTGTCTTTTCCCCAAAGAGATCTACAACCATTTATATTGGGAAAAAGGAAATAGCCAATATTGTGAAGTCTTATTGAACATAGAGTCCAAGTTGGCATGGGTATCCAGGGAACCAGAGACCCAAAGCATCATCAAGGCCCTCCTTCAAAGAGAGGGTGCAAGCCAGGCATGGTGGCGCATGCCTGTAATCCCAGCACTTTGGGAGACTGAGGCAAGAGGAATGACTGAGTCCAGGGGTTCAAGACCAGCCTGGGCAACTTGGTAAGACCTTGTCTCTACAATAAATCAAAAAATTAGCCAGGGATGGTGGCACGCACCTGTGGTTCCAGCTACTTGAAAGGCTGAGGTGGAAGGATTGCCTGAGTCCAGCATATCGAGACTGTGGTGGCTGTGAGCATGCTGCTGCACTCCAGCCTGGGTGACAGAGTGAGACTCTGATTTTTTTTTAAAGTCTTAAAAAAAATAACAAAACAAAAAGCAACAACAAAAAAACAAAGAGAGGGTGCATGGGGGAGGTCAGTTAATAAATGGAGCTTTGGCTAAATTATAGGAGATTGCCAAGGTCCATAGACCCACCAGGTGGTCCTCTCTCTGGCCCCCAAGTATATAAATGGAATGGACATGCTTGGCAGTTGGAGCAACCCACGTTGGATCATTGTTCTTGTTCTTCTTCAGTAGATGGGAATGCCAAGAGCTGGGGACCTGTCTGCATAGGAGTCCATCTGCTCCATTTTCAAACAGTCAGCCCACACCCCTATTTTTCAGCCCTGTTCCTCTTCCATGTCTTCTCTGATATTAAACACTTCCAAGTCCTCTTGAGCATCTCAAAGCTTTGGCTTGCTTTGAATCAGGTCCCTAGTATGAAGGCATTTTTTTTTTTTTTTTTTTTTAGTTTTAAAGGTGAGGGTTACAATTCAGGATAAGGTATACAAATGTTCATTATGCGGGCACTCTTGTTGATGAGAAACTGCCCTCCCCTCCCCCGGCAGTTTCTCACTACTGCCAATCCTGCCCCTGCCCTTCTCTGGCAGTTTCCCACTACTGCCAACACTTTTCTTATAGTATTATGATAATTTTTGAAGGTCCATTTATGAGTGAGAACATGTGGTACTCAGGATTTTGTTTCTGTGATAGATCACACAGTATTATAGATTCTAAGTCCATCCAAGTTGCTGCCAAATTCATGACTTTGTTCTTCTTTATGGTTGTGTAATATTCCATCGTCTATATATACCATATTTTTTTATCCAGTCCTCTTTCGATGGGCAGTGTGGTTGGTTCCATGTTTTTGCTGTTGTGAATTGAAGGCATTTTAGATTCTGCTTAAGTCAGTTCCCACTTGAATCTCCTTTGTCTCCCCAAAATTTGTTTAGCTCTCTTTGCAATATCTCCCTTTGAGATCTGTTTTGTTTGCATTTGTTTTTGAATTTCTGTAACTTTAAAATCCACTTACCATTTTGGTAGAAACTTGGATGAGAAAATAAACTCCCAATCCGCCATATTTAACTAAACATCCAGTCCTTTTAAGATGCAGAGCAATTACTTCTCAGCTTCACCAATTTGCATTCTCATGCATCATTCTACTGGATTGTTCTTGAAACCTACACCACTTAGAAAGTTGTGGTATTTGGTTGGGCTCGGTGGCTCAGCCTGTCATCCCAGCACTTTGGGAGGCCTGTCATCACTGCACTGCCTGAGCCTGCGGGTTTGAGACCAGCCAGGGCAACTGGGCGAGACCTCATCTCTATAATAAATAAAAAATTAGTTGGGTGTGGTAGCGCACACCTGTATTTCCAGCTACTTGGAAGGCTGAGGCAGAAGGATCGCCAGTGCCCAGCAGGTCGATGCTGGGGTGGTCATGAGCATGCCACTGCACTCCAGCCTGGGCAACAGAGTGAGACTCCAACTCCAAAAAAGAACACTGTAGTATTTGTAACTAAGAAATAATTTAAAATAATTAAAATATAATGCAATACTGTTGTATGTGTTCTATCTGTACAGTTATTTATTTAATTTTTAATCTACAATTTGAAGCTGAAGATGATGTGTGGCTGAACTATAAAGGCCTTCGCATGTGAATTGAGCCTTGAAAAGTGAGTAACAAACAACAGCTTGCCAGGCACCTATAATCCCAGTACTTATGAGGCAGAGAAGAGAGGATTGCCCAAGGATTCCAGACCAGCCAAGGCAACTTGATGAGACCTCATCTCTACAATAAATAAAAAAAATTAGCCAGGTGTGGTGGCACATACCTGTAGTTGCAGCTACTTGTTTATTTTTCCAGCTACTTGGAAGGCTGAAGGGGAAGGCTCACCTGAGACCAGCAGGCTGAGGCTGTGGTAGCTGTGAGCATGTCACTGCACTCCAGCCTGGGTGACAGAGCGAGACTCCAACTCAAAAAACAAACAAAACACAGCTAACATTTAATGAAAGCTTCCTACATGCCAGACACTGTGACAAGTGCTTTATATCCATTATGAAAGAGGAACTATTATTATTAAAAGCTCCGTTTTCCAGATGAGGAGACTGAAACTCAGAGAGATTATGTAACATGTCCAAGACAACACAGCTAATGGATGATGGGGGTGGATTTGAAGGCAGATGGCCTGTCTCCAAAGCCAGTGATGTTAATGATCACTCTATGCTGCATTCTAGAGAGGAACCCAGATGTCCCAGGGCTTGGGAAACTTCATCGTATGGTGCCATAATCACTCAACACATTAGGTCATCGGGTGGTGATTATTTATATACTTGTCTTCCTCCTCTATTAATCTTGTAAGATTCTTGAGGGTATACACAGATGTGTCTCAATCTGTTTTTAATTTATTTCAGTGCAATGTTCACCATAGAATAAGTGTTCATAAAAATATATGATACATGAACATTGACTACTGATTCCAAACATTAGGAAGAAAAGCAATTTGAAGCAAAATGTAGGTCTGTGAGAATAGGGAAAAGGGGACTTCTTAACTTTATTTTAGCACTTATGGGAAAGGAAACAGGAGAATTTTGCTTTGAACTCATGGAGAAATGTATTCTTAACTTATGGTATTCTTAACTGGTACCTTTAAAAAAAAATCATCAAAGTCTGGCTGAGTGTCCAAGAGAATATTGCTATAACTAGCCATGAACTATGACCAAAAAGGATAGCTCTATATTTAAAAACTGTGGTGGTGGCTGGGATGAGTAAGGAAGGAAGAAGTGGAGGGAAGCAGAGTTTACAGTTCGGTAAATTACAGCTTGCAGCGGGACCGAGATGCTTCCCCAACCCCAGCCAGAGGACAAGTCAGCCAGAGGACGGTTACTCATACTTGTATAATTAAGGTGGCATTCTGGTGTACTTAAAAGGCTGACGTGTCAGCTTGTATTTCTTTATTAACAGTTATGGTGACAGGCAATTTATACTAAGGGACAACTGCCAGGAGAGCCTCTACCAGTGAATACAGTTGGGGGAAAAAACAAACAAACTAAAAGTAGGACTGAAGACCAAGAGCTTCTGAGGAGAGAGAAACCCAGAACCAGACTCTAAGATACAAGACATTCTGCCTTTACCCTTCCCATTCAGAATTATTTACCTGTCAACAGGAAAATTAGAGTAGACATCAGAAATCTTTTCTGATACCTTGAACATTGGGTCCATCTCACAGAGTGTAAGATTGTTCTTCCTGATAACTTTTTTATTTTTTTGAATCGGGGTCTCCCTCTGTTACCCAGGCTGGAGTGTAGTGGCATGATCACAGCTCACCGTAGCTTCTACCTCCTGGCCTCAGGCAGTCCTCAGGCAGTCTCCTGAGTAACTGAGACTACAGGCGTGCACCACCGTGCCCAGCTAATTTTTTGATTTATTGTAGAGATGAGGTCTCACTATGTTGCCCAGGCTGGTTTCAAACTCCTGGGCTCAAGCAATCCTCTTGCCTTGGTCTCCCAAAGTTCTGGGATTACAATTGTGAGCCACTGTGCCCAGCTCCCAAGAACTTTAAAAAAAAGAGTTAGTTATTTTTTAGGGAATCTAGAACTTTATACATTTTCCCAGGATATATGTTCCTGATGTGAAATAAAAGCTGAGTAATTGTAGCCGGGCACGGTGGCTCACACCTGAGAGATCTGCCTGAGTCCACAGGTTTGAGAGCAGCCTGGGCAACATGGTGCAACCTCATCTCTACAATAAATCAAAAAATTAGCTGGGTGTGCCTGTAGTTCCAGCTACTCGGAAGGCTGAAGTGGAAGGATCACCTGAACCCAGCAGGGAGAGGCTGTGGTGGCCGTGAGCATGCCACTGCACTCCAGTTCGGGCGACAGAGTGAGACTCTGACTTAAAAAAAAAAAAGCTGAGTAATTGATCTTTATCAGGTTATTCAATAAAGAAAGCTTAGCAGACTAACCTTAAATGTTAAAGGCTGTATGTGTTCTATATGCACAGTCATATTGTTTAGTTTCAGTTTACAAAAAATAAATTTGTAGAGTTAGGTATGACTGGACTAGAGAGGCTTTGTCTGGACTTTGGCCTTTGATTGGTCACTCTCTGGGAACTTTAGTAGCTTTGAGAACCCCAAGCCTCGAACTAATCGAGCAGCAGCTGGGCTTGTTGAAGTCCTTTGTGAATTCCTTGAAAGCAGGGCCCACTGATCTAAGGCAATTTGGTCATACATAATTCTTAGGTTCTTTATGGAAGATGACAGTAGTCATCGAAGAGGTTGAGGTAGGTGAAGGTTAGTTACTCTTTTACCTTGCTACAAGTTCATAAGGAATACATGTTTCAAACCAAATCTTGCCACCTACGGAGGGAGGGGGACCCAAAAAACCCAGAATTTATTTATTAAAAATTGTGTATTTATTCTTACATGTTTAAACTTCAGTCACCTTCAAAGTATTCTTGATGCAATACACCTGTCAAGATGCTTTTTCCACTGCTCAAAACACTTTTTGAACTCATCAGTTTTGATGCCTTTTGGTGCTTCTGCCATTTTTTTGTTTCACCTCTTCCACATTGGCAAAACGTTTCCCTTTGAGGACTTTTTTCATCTGAGGAAACAAAAAAATTTGCTTGGGGTGAGACTGGATGAATAAGGAGGGTGGGCTACAGGGGTCAAACTGTTTTTGGCCCAAAACTACTAAACTGTGTGGTGTGGGTGAGTACACTCATAAATCACCCATCATGAAATGAGCAAACATGTTGAAAGAATCCCCTCCTCCCCCCCCAAAAATACACTGAAGCCAAACACAGCCTCTCACAACAGCACTAGTAGGTACACTGATGCTGATGAGTTCCTAGAACACTTACCTAGCAGGGGAAGTCTTTATTACAAGAGTCCCACCCTTTAAAAGATAATTCTGGTTTTCTTGGGATCCCTTAGTATAGATATAAGTATTTATTTGCCAAACATTGATTAGCAAGCAGGGCTAAGACTGTTTGTTCAGTTCTGTAAATTTAATGAAGACCCAGCCTTCTGTCTTCCTAGGTTCTCTGAAAACTCCCATGCCTCCTTAGAGATGGAATAGCACTCAGAGTCAAGCTTCTTTCCCCCCGTGGCATTTATCAGAAGTCATCATGGCCAACAGCTAGACATGAGACTGTTTAGGGAGCAAACCTCGGGCTTCACTAAAGGGAAAAGACTAAACCCTCAGGCAAACTGGGGAAGAGTCTCTAACATTTGTGTAACCATTCTGTGCATCACGAATACTTTTGACTTCACCAGTGATGCCCAATATCTAACATTTGTACTTATCCTGGCAGTCAACACCATGAAAACCCAGAGATTTCTTCGGACACTCAGTTTGGTGATGAGCAGGGTGTAGGTTGTAGATCTTGAGATCCAGAAAACAAAATGAATTGCAGTTGTCCCCTCTGGTATGTGGGTAGAGCATCCCTGAACTGATACGTGAAGAAAATGCTGTGGCTTTTCTGTCTTGAAGTCCGAGAGAGAGAGAGAGAGAGAGAGAGAGAGAGAGAGAGAGAGAGAGAGAGAGAGAGAGAGAGAGACAGACAGAAAGACAGAGACAGAGATACAGAGAGAGAGACTGAAACTGTAGCTTAATTGAATATTTTATTTTATTTTATTTTATGTTAGTCAGGGTCTCATTCTGTCATCCAGGCTGGCTGGAGTGCAGTGGCACAATCACGGCCACTGCAGCCTCGACCCCGTGGGCTCAAGTGATCTTCCTGCCTCAGCCTCTTGTGTAGCTGGGACTATAGGTGTGTGCCACCAGCCTGGCTAATTTTTAAATTTTTTTGTAGAGACAAGACTCAGGCTGGTCTTGAACTTTTGGGCTCAAGCAATCCTCCTGCCTCAGCCTCCCAAAGTGCTGAGATTACAGACGTGAGCCACTGTGCCTGGCCTCGATATTGTTTTCTAAATTATCTTTATTTAAAATTCCTTTTTAAAAAATCCACAGTCATAAGCTATTTGCCGCCTCTCTTTTTTCCAAACTCACTTTAGGTTGAAAACCTTATGCTTAAGATGAATGGTAATGTCTCTTTAATTAAACAGGCTGTGCGTGATAAGCATGGATTCCATCTGCCTCCTTCTCACCCTGGGTCACATACTTTCGTTCCCACACCCCTGTCCCTGGAGAAAAACGTGTGACTGCACCTGTGCTGATATGCATCAGGTGTTCCCATCTCGCGGATCTTTGGTTTGCCAGCTTAGAATGTCCCTTGCATTGGCCTCCTTACTCCAGAGTAATCACGCGCTTCTGCACTTGAGCTTTGATTTCTTGGTCTGCGCCTTACTGGAATAACATATGTGCTTGCTCAATGTCTTTATTTTGCCAACAAAATACCCACAATCTCAATATTTTCAACCCCTTGTATTGTATGCTGATGTCTATTGATATTGACATCCAGACATTTTAGTCTCACTATTGGCACAGATACGACATTTTTGTGCCTAATTATTACTATGATAATGTAATACAATCTCTCCCTAGACAAAACCCCTTACTGCCAGCCACAACTCAAAATATTTGTTTTTGAAAAGTTCTTCTGATGATTGTCTTTGGCCTCTAAGAAGCCATCCATTTAATACTGTGTGATTGCAGGAGATTTTTTTTTTTTTTTTGAGTTGGAGTCTCACTCTGTCGCCCAGACTGGAGTGCAGTGGCCACTCCTGGCCACCGCAGCCTCCACCTGCTGGGCTCTGGTGATCCTTTCGCCTCAGCCTTCCGAATAGCCGGAACTACAGGTGCGCGCTACCACATCCGGCTCATTTTGATTTGTTGTAGAGATGAGGTCTCGCCAAGTTGCCCAGGCGGGTCTTGAACCCGCGGGCTCAGGCAATCCACTCACCTTAGCCTCCCAAAGGCGTGGGATTACAGGCTGAGCCACCGAGCCTGGCTGCAGGAGATTTTGAAGAGCCTGGGACCACACATTCTCCTTTAAAGCTGCGTGTTTGTACTGGTCATCAGAAGTGGTGATCTATTATTCATGTGACAAACACACTGGACTTATATATTCTTGGCTTTGCTATTATTGTCTTATGATGGGATCATATATATTATTTACCCTAGAATATGTAACAAAAGGAGTTATACAGTGATTATAAATATTTATTTGTCTCTGCTTTAGGTGGGAGCTTGGAGTGGGGTGAGGGAAGATGAACACGCCTGGCTGTAGAAGAATAAATCGCCATGATCACACATCCCAGGGGAGTGCATAATCCAGTTAGCTCCCACCCTCTGTCCAGTTCCTGTTCTCAAATGCAAGTGCATTCATGATCTTATGTTGTGGGAAGTGGGCTGGGTAAGTGAAAGGAGCATAAAGAATGCCAGGGAGGCAGCAGACAACCCCAGCTGGGAAGTGGGGCCCCAGAGTGTAGATCTGGAGTGTTCCTTTGGTCCATTCTTTCTGGTTGGGTTGACAGAACAGCTTTCCACAGAACAGGAGATTCCTGGAGTCATTCTCACAGTCCTGGCACTCCCAGCCAACCATGAGACCCAGAATCATCTACATTGCTATCTAGGCTCGTGGTGGGGTGATGGGGGAGGACTCCCACCAGGTGGCCCCAAAATGCAGCAGGGACCTGCGTGGACTTGGATCACCCGCAGCCCTCTCTAGGGTAACTCCCAGCTGGCATGCATGATCATTTTATTAACCTCACAGTAACACAACCCTACATGCTACACAGTCTATAATAAGTCTCTGTGGACCCCACTTGTCATATCATAGTGGAATTCTATCATAGCTCCCTCCTTTCTATTAAAATATGATTGAGGTTTCCTTAACATTATGGAACTTAGGTAGGTGTATCATGACATTGACTTTTCAGCACAAATATCTTTTTCCTACTCTTGAGATATTTTCTATCAAATAAGCTTAAGATAATGGTTTTTAGTCAGCTTTGCAAAGCAAAGGAAAACTCCATTTCAGATTTTGGGAGTAGAATATATATAAATATCATGCACATGCGTGTGTGTGTGTCCGTGTGTGTCCATATATATATGTTCATATATTTAAATATGCCACTACTTTTACTGATTGAATGCAAAAGAACACGTGGATTTAGCTTTGCATTTCATGTACAGAATTTGAGAAGCTAACACACAGCATGCAAGTGAGAAATAAATCAACAAAGTATCACACCATCTGCTGTGGATACCTACCAAACTGATGCCTGGCTTGCTATTCAATTTGAGCATTTAAGTTTTTTCATCCCATCTTCAAAGGCAGAAGTTGGCAGCTGCTCTAGTGTACAATGAGTGTGTGTGAAGGGGTGATGCAGAGAAGTAGATTATTATTGTTTGGGGAAGAATCACTCAAGTGGTCTCCTCACTTATGTAACTATGGTGTGAATAGACGCCATTGTCCTGCTGGACAGTATCACTTTGAAAAGATTTTCCTTATTCTGGGAAGGGTCATGTAAGTGGCCTTGCTTAGTCACTTAAAAGTGCAGGGTGAGTTGGCTGTTATTCTGGGAGAGGAGCATATCCAGAACTTTGATGTTTCAAGTGTCTTAAAAAAAGTTGTGAGGACACCACTACGGAAAAACATGGGAATTTCCCTGACCAAGCGCTCCTGGGGCCATGTTGCATTCTGAGAAGTGACCCTGCTAGGAGATCCTTGATAGCAGGAATCTTAGGGCAGGAGGGTCCTGCAATGGGACAAGATACTGGGGGATGGTCTTTCCCCATGAAGAAGCCTGAGAAGTCAGGCACAGTGGCTCAAGTCTGTCATCCCAGCACTTTGGGAGACCGAGGCAAGACAATTGCCTGAACCCAGGGGTTCAAGACCAGCCTGGGCAACTTGGTAAGACCTTGTCTCTACAATAAATCAAAAAATTAGCTGGGTGTGGTAACACATGCCCGTAGCTCCAGCTACTTGAAAGGCTGAGGCAGAAGGATCTCCAGAGCCCAGCAGGGCGACGCTGGGGTGACCGTGAGTGTGCCACTGCAATCCAGCCTGGGTGATGGAGTAAGACTCTGACTCAAAAAAAAAAAAAAGAACTCCTGAGAAAGGAAGGAGAGAAAGACAGTGCCTCCCCCAGTGAGCGCCAGCACTGTCTTTTGGAGATGGTTTCTAGGGTGTGGGCAACTTTGCGTCTCCTCATGTTGCTTCAGATAACTCCAAATGAGTGTTCAAAGACACCTCTCACCCAAATCTCACAGCCTTGAGCTCGTTGTTTCTCTGGAGTCAGAACTTGTGAAGCCTCAACCCTATGAGGCAACAGAGAAGTAAAAGCGCTGTAAGCAGGTGGGCCCCAGCAGGGAGAACAGGGGCCCTTCCGCTGTGAGCAACGCTGAAGGAAGGCAGAGCGCACCTGTAGGGCTGAGGCCTCCAGACCCTGCAAGGATCCGAGACTGCCCCCAACTCTGCGTTTTGACTGTTTGAACATTTTTGTCCCCTCCAAATTCCTGTTTAAACCGAATCCCCAATGCAACAGTGTCAGGAGACAGGACTTTTGAGAGAGTCCTGAGGGCAGAATCCTTTTAGGTGCCCTTAAAAAGGGTTGGACAGAGGGATTTTGTCCTTTTTTGCCCTCCCACCTACTACCATGTGAGGATGCAGCAGGGAGGCCCTCACCAGCCTCCAGATGTCGTCACGTCAATCTTGGATCTTCAAGTCTCCAGAACTGTGAGAAATAAACTTTGTTTTTTAATAAATTACCCAGCCTCAGATATTGTGTTACTGTAACTCTCTGAGATGAACTTCTTCCACTCAGCTCTCAAGGCCCCTGAGCTAGAGCCATTGGTGTCTTATACTTAGCTCTCTTTAAGTCACTCCTGGGCACTGTGGGACCTTTGAATGCCTGACGAAGAGGTTTATTAGGAAAGGAAAGATGAATCTCGGGATTGGCAATTACTGTGTGAGGAAGCCCATGCATTACACTCAGAGAACGAACTACCCTGTACTGGGCTGAGGGTCGCCCAGTTGCACATAAGGAACAGAAGTAACATGCAGGGAAAGGTCATGACTCCATGCCATTACATGGAAAGAGCAAGAGATAAAACACATGGAGGCGCACAGACACACATGTAGTACGCTACTTCTGGTATATAAATTTAAGAAAGTAAGATTGCAGATTTGTAAGATGCAGCAAGTTCCCAAATGAAATTGAGACTGGAATAAACAAAAGGCCAAAAAATACTTTCTCTCAGGAAGCAGACCCAGAGCAGAGTAAAGCAGCCAGAAGTTCAAGTCCATACAAGAGATCTGTGTCAACGGCAGAAAGAGATGCTCTCTCATGGGCTTAGCCTTCAGGGTTTCCCTGAGTCATACGTGGCTTTGTCATTAGAAGAGGTCAGTTTAAGTTAAGGTAATGGAAAGTCTATGACCTGCTGGCCTTGTTCTAACATTAGAGAATCAACCTCTAGCCAGCAAAGGGTGACTCTTTTCCCTATGATTCATGTATTACCTAGAAACCTCTGGTTTCCTGGAATTCTTTTTTCTTTTTTTAATTTTTAGTTTTAAAGATGTGGAGTACAATTCAGGGTTAGGTATACAAATTTTCATTATGCAGGTTCCCTTGTTGATGAAGTGTGCCCCCCTCCCTCGGCAGTTTCCCACTACTGCCAAACCTTTTCTTATAGTATTACAATAAATGATCAAGGTCTACTTATGAGTGAGAACATGTGATATTCAGTTCTTTGCTTCTGTGATAGATGACTCTGTATTATAGATTCTAATTCTTTAAAATTCTTTCAGCTGTAACTATTAAACACTACAATTCTGGATGACACATTTTCCCTCCAGGGGGTAGAATTAATCCTCTCAGTATTAAAATGTAGCTGTTTATTTTTGACTATGCCCTGCCCCAAATAGCAGTGACATAGGTTATGTCTGAATTGCATCAAAATGCAATGTTATTCATAATAACCTTATTATAAGCATATCATTTTTACAAATTTTATATATTGTTTTTATCGTTATAGCTGCCATACATTCAACAAATATTTATTGATAGATTACTACTCTAGGAGCGGATTATCATTGAATGAGGTGCCTTAAAGATATGTCTAATCCTTGCAATCATATTGAAAGTTGAGGATTATTATTTCCATCGTATAGAAGGAAAAAATTGAAGGCCAGAGAGTGTAAGTAACTTGCCCCAACTCAGGCAGCTACTAGAAGGCAAAACCAGGGTTTTCTGACTGCATAGCACTTTCTGCTACACCAGAACAAATCTTTAGAGCTTTCTTTTCTTTTTTCTTTTTTTCCTATTAACCTATCAAAATTATTCATTGTTACCATTATTCGTGATTTTTCACTGCTGACAGTAGCTGTTCTGCTGGGCAATATCTAATTTTTTTCCATTTATTTTGTAAGCAAAGAAACTCCCCAATATCCAGGGACTTCACCATCTCCCTTACTCTAGCAAAGTTTCAGGGAAGGGAAACTCAGCCAAACATTGGTGAAAGAACATGGAATGAAAAACTAGAAAGAGTTGATCAAGAGAGTTTGGGAAACTAAGAAATTATAGAATCACCATCTTTGAAACAAATTCCCAGAATATCAACTAGTTCTATTGCCCAATGCCATTTCAGAAACACATTTTGAAGTAAAATATAAATAATTTTAAACATGTCATTTAAGATTACCCATAGGCCGGGTTCAGTGACTCAGCCTGTAATCCCAGCACTTTGGGAGGCCAAGACAAGTGGATTGCCTGAGCCTGCGGGTTTGAGACCAGTCCGAGCAACTTGGCGAGATCTTGTCTCTACAATTAAAAAAACAAAAAATTATCTGGGCATGGTAGCATGCACCTGTAGTTATGGCTGCTTGGAAGGCTGAGGCGGAAGGATCGCCTGAGCCCAGCAGATTGACGCTGGGGTGACCATGAGTATGTCACTGCCCTCTAGCCTGGGCAACAGAGTGAGACTCCAACTAAAAAAAAAAAAGATTACCCATAGATCTACTCTACTTAGTGCAATAATCAAGAGTTGACTCTACCTAGGCAAATGTGCATACCCCCTTCAGAACACATTGGTATGCTGGAAAGACAGGCAAGACGGTATTTTTTTTTTATTGTTTTTAAATATTGGAAACCCAGAACACTGTGAATATCTACAAATGGATTGAATTATTTGTTGAGACAGTAAAAATATTTCGTTGGTCATACAGTGATAGTGGTAGGAGTGTGTCATGGATATAAATATCATCTGACATGTGCGCAAAAGTAGAAAAAAGTTTTTGACTTTCTCTTTTGGTTGTATTTTGGTTACAAGACTGGAGTCTAACTCTTGCTGAGAAATAAATGCTCCAGAGTAAAAGTGGCTTCCATAAATTATTGATGGTTGTTAGGTCCAGAAGGATATTCTTCCCAGGGCATATGGTTATTAGCCCTCTTCCAGATTCAAGGTAGGTAATGGGGTGCAGCATTCACATATTTACTTAAAATGTCCAGCATGATATTCATGTTCATGCCAAACAAAAATAGGAAAGTTTCTCTTGAGCTTTGTTATTTATAAAATAATCAGACCTTTGGGATGTAAGTTCTCTTCTTGTCAGGATTTCATCTTTCATTCAAGTTATACTTGGGTAGTATTTTTTAATATAATTGGCATAGACATTAGACTTCCCATGATTATTCTAACCTGCAATCATATAGATTTAGAGAACTAAACCAAAGCACGGTCGAATTAGTGGCATTCAGTTTGGCTGGAAATCATGTCAACTCATAGTTGGTGAGCTTATCCAAATAAAATTGTGTTTTATTCATGTTTGAATTTCCAACATTGATCACTGCACCTGAAGTGTAAGGAAGCATTCACCAGAGTTGTTAAATATTGAAATATCCGGCGGGTTCAAGACTAGTCCGGGCAACTTGGCAAGACGTGTCTCTATAATTAAAAAAAAAAAAAATTAGTTGGGCATAGTACCACATGCCTGTAGTTCTGGTTACTTGGAAGACTGAGGTAGAAGGATAGCTGAGCCCAACAGGTTGATGCTGGGCGTGCCACTGCACTCTAGCTTGGGCGACCAAGTGAGACTCCAACTTAAAAAAAAAAGAAAATATTGAAATATTGATACTAGCAGCGGTTAAGGATAACTTTCTTTTCTTAGAGGAGCTCACTTGCTAACATTCAGTACATGCAGACAGACTCAGGACCTTGTCTACAGGATGACCCTGAGAGTGTTATCTGGTTGCCTTGGGCATGTCTGGACTGAACTCAGCCAACACCTGCATTCTTCTCTGTAGTTTCTACACAAGTTTTCTCTCTTTCTCCCTCTTTACCTTTTTCTTTTGTTGTTTGAGGTTTTGAGAACTTGTTTAGATACTTTTCCCTGGGGCCAAAGAAGACTGTTTCCTGTATGAAGGAATTTAACTTTACCCTTGAGCTTTGTTTGGGTGCTGAGTGAGGGGGAGGACCACTCAGACTTTGGACCTATGTCCATAGTGGTCATCTCATTTCACTAAGATATTCTCTTTCCACAAAGAGGTGGAAAGTACAGTCTTCACTATTGTCTTTGGGGATTAAGTCAGGTTTTGTTTTTTAAATTATTCTTTTTATTTTATACACTAGAGCAGGTTGGGTTCATTTTTTGTCTTTCTGCCAAAGGTAAGTCTCTGGATACTTCTTGATGTACAATTGACTCACTGGTCACCACAAGGCCAAGTAAAGAAGGGTCAGCCACTTATTCCCAAGGACTATTTACCTTTGACTTTGGATACAAGAACTCTGCTTTGGGGCTTGTTCCTTCATCTTCTCCAGGGTTGTTTATCTGGTTTTTTTTTTTAAGTTGAAGTCTTACTCTGTCACCCAGGCTGGAGTGCAGCGGCATGCTCACAAACCACCGCAGCCTCTACCCACCGGGCTCAGACAATCCTTCCGCCTCAGCCTTCCAAGTAGCTGGAACTACAGGCGTGCGCCACCACGCCTGGCCAATTTTTAAAATTTATTGTAGAGACAAGTTCTTGCCAAGTTGCCCAGGCTGGTCTTGAATCCCTGGGCTCTGCCTCCAAAAGTGCTGGATTACAGCTGTGAGCCACCACACCCAGCCACCTTCTCCAGGTTTTTGCTGAAATATTGTCTACCTCTGAGGCCCTTCTAGAACACACTGTTTAGTGCCCCCACCTTCTTCCCCAGCAATCTTTGTCTCCTTTCTCTGCTTTATTTTCTCCATAGCACTCACCATTATCTGCTCCGCTATGAAAGTGTCTTACGTACCTTCTTCATTAGACAATGTAAATTCCATGAGGGTGGGATTTTTGGTTACTTGTTCACCAGCATAGTCACAGTGACTAGAAGAACAGTGTCTTGCACAACGTTATTTTTGGAAGAAAAGAAGGAAAGAGAAGTAGGTATAGGAGGAGAAAGAAAGGAGGGAGGAAGGACAGAAGGAATGAAAGTAGGGTTCAGGGAAGGAAGCTGATTGCTTCAGCGAAGCACTAATAGCAGACAGAATTGTTGTGTTGGCCTCCCCTAAAGGTTCAAGTCTAAGTGTGAGAGAAGCATTGATAGACCTGTGCACAAGAACCCAGGGGTTTTTAGGACTAATCGGATTTTCAGACCTTAGAAATAGCTACAGAAACTGCTGTTATATGCACATGCTCATGCACACTTAAATCTTTGCATGACATATTTATTTGTACGTTTGCATCCTTTTTATACATCTCTTCATAGAAAGGTAAGGAATGTGGTATGTATTTACATAAAAAACATTATTTGCTGATGCTAATGAGGTCATGACCAGGTTCAATCCTCAGATAGGTCAATGATGCTGGTCTTGTCTAACTGCCCAGAGTGTACTCCTAAGTCCAGCCATTGCCTCAAAAATGCTTTAATTAGTTGTCTAGTGCAATAGTGATGGGGCAAATCTGTGAGTGTGAGAATGTAGACGGATCAACGTGAGTCCTTTACTGGTCTTAGGAAAGAAATTCCTGACCCACGGCTGGTGGGTCAAGAGATCAGTAGATCTTCACTCTAAAAGGCTAGCATGTAATGCCTATTTTCTACCCCCAGATTTAGAGATATGACTTGTGTTTCAACACAGCTGAGTACAGCAGTCAATTCAGAATAAATGAAAACATCTTTAACTTCTTTCAGATAAGGACAAAACTCTGATTATCAGATCCTTTTCTTCTAATGTTGAGAAGCAGATAGGCTGGCGTGTGAAAATCATAGCCCCATGGCGATAGTTCCTGCTACCTCTCACACTGTTGACTAACAGGTAACAACCTTGGAATACCCGGAGGCTATTTTTTCTTATTAATATTATCTATTTAGGTTAGACATTCCTTTTGAGAATTTGCCATTTGTAAGTCATAGACTAGCTTTGCAATATGCCAAAAATGAATCAGACACAGACATTGCCTTTAAAGAACTTACAGACCAAAAAGGAGACAGGCCATGATTGTCTTGTCAGTATCCTGTAGTTTTGCCACATTTACCGAGATTGAAATTAATAAAGACACTGTACATGAGTATTTCTTTCTTACTCAACATACACAAATAGTATTTTGAACAAAGAAAAACTGAAAGCATGCCCATATACACCATTTTAGGTTTTCCTAATCAAATTCAAACACTCCTGTGCAGCAACCTTGAAAATCTAAAATCTTGCAGGTGTTAAGCTGCAGTTAAAGCTGCAAGGCTCACAAAAAACATCAAAGAAGTGAGACTGAGGCATTGCAATGGGTAATCCCAGCATATAATATTAATCTGAGTTTTCCAAATTTGACAGAAACCTCAAAATACCTGAAGTGAAAGAAAAGATGTGGACAGCTATGCCAGAACAATCTGGGTCTCCTGCTGAATTTTTATCAGATTGTCAACTGGGAGAGCCAGTGATAAAAGAGGTGAAAAGGTAAATCAGAGACTGATTTTATTTTTTAAACACCTCAGAACAAAAGCAAATGGCCAACAGGCATATGAAAAGATGCTCAATGTTATTAATCATAAGGGAAAAGCAAATCGATAGCATAATGATATTTCAACTCACACTGTCATGATGGCTATTATGAAAAAGACAAAAGACAATAGGCATTGATGAAGATGTGGAGAAATTGGACTCTTCATACACTCTTGGTGGGAATGCAAAATTGTGTCATTGCTATGGAAAACAACATGGAGGGTCCTCACAAAATTAGAAACTGAACTACTGCATGATCCAGCAATCTCCCACTGGGTATGTATCCAAAAGAATTGAAATCAGGATCTCAAAGAGGTATCTACACTCAAAAAGGTGCTGCATGTTCATTGCAGCACTGTTTATGAGAGTCAAGATATGGAAACAACCTAAATTCTATCGTCAGACAAATGGATACAGAGAAGATAGTATAGGCATACAATGAAATACTATCCAGTCTTCAAAAAGAAGGAAATCCTGCCATATTAAACAACATGGATGAATCTGGAGGACATTTTGCTAAGTGAAATAAGCCAGTCACAAAAGGACAAACACCACATGATGCCACTTACATATATAAAATAGTCAAATTCATAGAAGCAGAGAGTGGAACCACTCTTGCTGGGAGCAGGATGGAGAGAAAAACGGGCTATTGATAACTAACATGCATTAAGTTTCAGTTATGCGAGAAGAAAAAAATTCTAGAGATCTCCTGTACAACATTGTGCCTAAAGCTCACAACATTGTTTTAGACACTGAAAACTCAGTCAAGAGGGTAATCTCATGTTAAGTGTTCCTGCCACAAAAAAATTTTAAAAGGCCTCAGAATTTACCCTGTTATAAAAGGACATGGTTAAACAGGTAGAAACAGGTTCCCATTGGGATTTTCATGCTGGCTTCTGCAAGGATCGTGGAGATGTCTGTCCCCCTTACTTTGGAGCAATACTTCCAACTGAGATGTGGAATTGGGGGCAACACCTGCTTCCAAGCATTTATTGGCGATTAGCGAAACGGCTTTGGCAAAGGTTCGGTGAGTCAGAATGGCATCCACTCTAGGTAGCTTTGGTGCGCCCACACACACGTGCGGTGTGAAGCGTCCTCAAGGTCTGTCCTAAAATTCATCTGGAGCCCAGGCCACCTTGGGCCTGACCCTCCTGGTTGCAGAGTCCTACAAAGTCAAGGCAGGCAGCTTTCAGCTTAAGCAGCCCTTGCGGGCCATCGGGAGGGGTGCCAGTAATTGCTGCAATAACTCCTTGTGAAGAAGGCAGCTCTCTCCTTCCTACCTTTCACTTCAACTTTTACCTCCAGCCCTCTTGGCTTTTTCCTGGCATGTGCTCTTTTGGGCCCCAGTGGTCAGAATATGGAAACAATTATTTCTCTCAGCTGTTTTGGAAAGAAAATTTCCTACTCACCATGATCCTTAATGTTTGCTTGTGATGTTTCTGCTATAGCTTAACATGGTAGGAGATTGTAGGCATTGTTGTAGTGTCTTATTTAATTTCAATACTTACTCTTCAGTCTTTCAAATGACTTGATTTTCTATTTTTTAAAAAATGTATATTAGAGACATAGAAGAAGTAAACCAAGTAATCATGAATGTGATTGGGAAAAATAATTACCAACAGACATTTTGCCGGATAGGTAAACTTGGCAGATTTCTCTGAAGATAATAATCGTGTGTGTGTGTGTGTGTGTGTGTGTGTATGTATTTGTGTGTGTATATATGGATATATATGAATATATATTATTTTATAAAATCTCTCAACACTTCCCTTTTCAGCCCAAGACATACACATCTAAATGTTTTTCAAGTTTTTAAAACTAGTTCAGTTCAACATAATTTATTGTCCAGAACTAGGGATACAAAGAAGACTAAGATCTATTCATTCCTATCACTCATTCCTTGAAATTCATGCCATGTTCTCCTTTGTTTGCTAAAAACCACTAAGTGTTTCACACTTCCACATCCTGCTCCTGTGCTTTCTCTTAGCACCAGAAAAAATACCTTTCCTGCTCTGTGCACCTGGTGAACCTCTATTTCTAGTCCTCTGCAGACAGAAACAATCTTTCCCCCCATTCCTAGGTGGTTGGCCACACAGCCCTTGTATAGGCCAACAAGTATGACACAAGTGCATCGCCACTGCTGTCTTGTACAGCTATGAAAACTTGCTGTGAAGACCACACGTTATGGAAGCACAACACTTTATTCCTCCAACCCTCTGGAACTTTATTCTTGCTTAGCCAAACCCAATCACCTTGCTCAAAGGAAATGGGGGGAAGTACTCTTATAAATTCCCACTGAACATCATTTGGGCTAAGTGAGAAGAATTCGACGGAAATATTTATTTTGTACCACAAAGTCACCATCTATAATTAACTTAGCTACTCTTGGGTGTTGGTATCTTATCTTATGCCTGTCCTGGCTCAGTAACTGACACTGGTTAGGAGTGGAGAACTAAAGCCACTTGTCTATAAAGCTGAATGAGCGAAAGTATGAATATAAACAAAATATAACAAAGTAGAATGACTGATGGCTGAAATATGACAAAGAGAAATGGCTGGTGGCAAAGGTTTAAAAAAAACTGCATGTTATTATTTCACATATTTCAGATATGCGAAATATAAGTACTAAATTTTTATTGTGGTAAAAATATAAAATGTAAAATATAAATATAATATAAATTTAAAATATATAAATATGATGTAAAAATATAAAAGTTACCATCTTAACCACTTCTAAGGGTACAGTTCAGTAGTGTTAAGTATTTTTTTTATTGTCAGGCAATCAATCTCCAGAACTTTCTTGTCTTACCAAAAGTTCATATCTATTGAACAACCCTCCATTTTCTCTCATTCCTTGGCAACCACCATTCTACTGTTGGTTTCTATGAATTTAACTACTCTAGGTACCTCATATAGTGGAATATACAGTATTTATCTTTTTGTTACTGGCTTATCTCACTTAGCATAATATTCTCATTCATGTTGTAGCATGTATCAGAATTTTCTTCCTTTTGGGGCTAAGATTCTTTTGTATATGTATATACACCACATTGTGCTTATCCACTCAGTCATTAATAGACATTTAGGTTGCTTCCGTCTCTTGGCCATTGTGAATAGTGCTACTATCAACATGGTGTGTAAATATCTCTTCAAGATGCTGCTTTCAATTGTTCTGAATAGGTACTCAGAACTGGAATTGCAAGATTATATGGTCATTCTATTTTTAATTTTACCAGGAAGCGCCATACTGTTGTCCATAGCAGCTACACCATTTAATTTCCAACAACAGGGCACAAGGGTTCCAATTTCTCCATATCCTCTCCAACACTTGATATTTTCTGGATCTGAGGTTTTTGTTTGTTTTTGACAGTAACTATCCTGATGTGTGTGAGGTGATGTCTCCTGTAGTTTTGATTTGCATTTCCCTAAAAATGAGCACTCTGATTTGAAAGTCCTCTCCAAAACTCAGGTTGAAATTTGATGGCCGTTGTAGCAGTGTGAAAGGTACTACCTTTGAGAGGTGCTTAGGTCATAAGGAGTTAAATGAATGGATTAATGCTATTATCATGGGGGTGGGCTAGTTATTTCAGGAGTGGGCTCCTGAGAAAAGAATAAATTTGGCCAGATTTTCTCTCTCTCTTTCTCTGTTTTTTGTGCATGTGGGGGTCATGGCCATTGGTCCCCTAAAGGTTCACTGAAAAATCACTGACATGCAGCAAGATTGATTAATAGAAGACATAGCATGCACATTTTGTTTAATATGTTTACACAGGAGCCTTCAGAATAAAGGCCCAACTTCTCAATGAGTTACAGAAACTTAAATACTATCTCCAGTAACAGAAAGAATGGGGACCTGCACTCTTGTAAAAACAGGTTATGGGAGGGGGAGAAAGAGGAATTCTACTGACGGGTAATACATGGTTGGGAGAATGAATGGAGGTGGGAAACAAAGAATGACTTGCAAGTAGTTGTCTATGGAAGTTGAATGAACCTGACACACAGGCATCATATTTGTAAGGAAGTCTGCTCAGGTGTAGTCTTACCTTGCTCTTCTTTTCTGAATAGATAATGACTAACAGGGAAGGAAAAGCAACTTCTCTGTAACTAAGTGGACGCAGGAAGGTCAGAGAGATCCTGTGGCTAAAAGCCATATTTTGGGGTAAGTCTTCCAGCAACCCTTCAACACACATACCCTTCTGCCATGGGATGAACCATGCCAGACACCAGAGCCATGCTTTTAGACTCCCTAGCCACCAGAACTGTGAGCCAAATACACTTCTATTGTTTGTAATTACCCAGTCTGTGGTATTATGTTACAGCAGCAGAAAATGGACTCAGAATTAATGATGTTGAGCATCTTTTCATATGCTTACTGGCTATTTGTACATTTTGGAGAAATGTCTATTCAAGTTTTTTGGCTATTTTAAGTTGGATTACTTGTTGCTTTGTTGTTGTTGAATTGGAGGAGTTCTTAATATATTATGAATATTGACCCTTTGTCAGAATAGGACTTGCAAATATTTTTCTCCCATTTCATAGGTTACCTTTTCATTCTGTTCAGTGTGTCAAATGTTAAATGAAAGAAATTACAATAGAGAAATCACAAGGTCTAAGATTTTACATTTTCTAAACATTATAGAAAATAGTTTCATTCCTCATACAAATAAGTCTGTATCTGAAATTCCTAAAAACTATATGTTAGGGTCACATTTCCCCAGCAGGGCCGCCAGAATGCTAAGTCAGGCCTGCTGGGGGTGTGAGTGTCTAGTGTGCAATCTGATGCCACATGAGAGATACAAAGAATTGCACAGAAGTTAGATTAGAAAATATAGTTTATTTAGACAGTAAATTAGAGAGAGAGAGAGAGAGAAAGAGAGAGAGGAGATTCACCTCCCCACGGTAGGGAAGGGAGCCAAAGCCAAGAAACATGGTGACAGCCATAGATCAAAGATCACATGGCCACACCAGAGTCTAGTAAGACAATGGTCACAATGACCTGGCAATGGCCAAATGGCTGCTCATGGTTGAGTCCTTTTAACCATTTCCCTTGGATTGGGGAAGGTCCTTAAGTTGATTGGGTGTTGGTCTGTTCCACGTCTTTATGAAGGAGCAGGTAAGTACAGGAACTGGCTGTCAGATGATAGACAGCAGACAGATGGGTGGGTTAATCACACAATTGCAGCCATGGTGGTGGGCTAGATGGGAGATAAGGGGAGAGGTTTCCCTCTAAAAGACTTGTTAGACATTTGCAATCCACAAACTCCTTGACCACAAAGTGGTCTATTATTATTTCTATGGTTTCGGTTAGCCAAGGGGTGATCTTTGATCTTTTGCCTTCCACTAGGAACCTGAAAGTTTCCTAGAGATTATTTTGCTAAACCATGAATTGAAAGGTTGGGCTGTCCTGATCTTGAATCTGATGGAGATTTGCCGAGGAGGTGGGGTAGGCTGCCGCTTGGCCTGCAGTAGAATGTCTGAACGCTTCCTAAAACCCGCCTACAGGAATTTTATCTATGTCTAACCTGTGCTAGATTCAAAACATGTCAGGGGTAAAGTCTAAGCAAAAAAGGCTAGGCTGAGGCAAAAAGACTATACTAAACTAAGTTTATTCTAGATTTCTGTAAGTACCTCCTTTCACTATGTAACACTGAATTTAGGAGACTAGATGTTGGAAATTTTCCACTTACATAAAGTACAGTGCATTTTTCCCCTCAAAGGCATGATTTTGCTTGATAAAAGAGAAGTGGTATGTAAAGATATAAGATAAACAGGCAGCTGCAGATCCTGGGGCAGGTGGGCACCTAAAATAATGAAGAGAACGCAGAACACACCATATAAACACTGTTGTATAAAATCATGATTCTAACCTCTAAACTTAAAGCAAGAAGAAGGGTCCCTAATCAACATAACAAGAGAACAGCAGCAATATAACCTGATTTAAAATGTAAATGTGTTCAAGTCATTCGCACTTACAGATCACAATAAGATATATCAGGAATGTTTAGAGTATAGTAACATCATAACTACTCGGAGATCAATTAGGCATCTGAATGGCTGCTTTGTGGCCATGAAGGAATCTATAGCAACAAGATACCTCAGAAAAAATAAACAACAAAACTTCATATTTTTAAATATTCATATTTTAAATGTTAAACTTCAGTACATAAAAAAGCTTTCTTTAAAAATTCAAAACCTGAGAGCATAGAGAATTGGACTCCATCACTCTCAATTGCCAAGTCTTGTACATGCCCATTGGCAAAGAATTCTGCCTAAAATACTCTACGCTTCCAGCTGGAGAGTCGGTCTGGAACCTCAGGTGACCCTGGCTATACAACAGAAAAATGGAAAGCTCCAAATAGTCTAATCCTGTTGCCACATTTGAGGCCTACCTAAGTCAACCAACAAGTGCCAGAACAAATAGAAACATCAGATATTGATTTTGGAAACTTATTCCAGAAGACTGACCTGAGCCAGAGAGAACTTAGCATTATGGATGTGAATGACGAAGGCAACTGACAGAGGACTGATGACTATCCCAGCAGAAACAGACTTAGATTTCTGTTCATCTTATTCAACACACACACACACACACACACACACACACACACACACACACACACACACACACCAGCTTACACATATAAAATGGAGTAGCTACTACAGGCTATGCTCTGTGGGAGAATCAAGAAAGTCTAGGTCATCTAATTTTCCACTGGGAAACATTCCTAGAAACACATGTAAAAATAGATCATTGTACAGAGACTGTACCATCCTGTAGGAATGAGCTTATATTTATAATTGGCTTCCTGATCTAGGGTATGACCAGCAATAAATGTTAAGGCAAAATTTCATATATAAATTTCTATAACTTTCAAATAATAAAAGTGTCTTCCAATTCCCTATAAAACACACTTGCATATTGATTAAATAAAAGCCAAGTAAGCTATAAACTATTATTAAAGTACATAAAATACAGCCCTGTCATTTCGTTTGTTTTATTTTATGAAATGTGCTGCTATTATATAGTTAAGACAATTGCCTACATTTATTGAGCACTTCCTATGTGCCACCGCATGCTAAGAACTTTACCTACATTATCTTATTTGATCCTTTCAACAAACCTGTGAGGAAAGTGAGGCTTAAAATAGTAACATCACTCATCTAAGTACAATTATCTGATATGCAACTGAACTGTGATGCCCAAGACATCTAATTCTAGAGCTAGTGTTCTTAATGCTGTGCTGTACCACCTGAAACAAAGTGAAATTTAAGCATCTCATGAACCTATGGAATTTGAGATTTGGAACAGACATCAGATAGCATTTAGCTCAGTTCTGTATGTTATAGCTAATGATCATAAGATCAAGAGAAGTGAAATTACTTATGTTTCTTCCTGACAGAGTCAAGGCCAGAATTCTATTGATTTCTAAATCCACCTTCTTTCTACCTCATTCAGTTGACTAAAGACAGTCTCTTCCCACTTTAGTCCGGCAATTTTAAGATGTGTCTGATTTCCATATACCAAATAAACATTCGAGTTCTCAGAAGGAATACCGTAATCACAGTTGGTTGCCTAATCTGTTAACATATTACCTCAAAACTTCGTGGTTTAAAACATCAAATATCTGGGGCAACCCCTTTGGGTCTCCTCTCACTGTGGGAACTTTTCTGTCCTCTCAATAAATCCTGTTTTAAATAAATAAATAAGTAAAACATCAAATATTTGCTGTCTCAGAGTTTTTGTGGGTAGAAATTCAGGAGTGGCTTTGCAGGGTTGTCCTAGCTTAGGTTCTCTTATTCACTTGCAGTCAGGCTGTTGGTGGGGACCGCAGGCACCTGACTGGGGTAAGAGGATCCTTTTGCAAGATGGCTGCCTCACATGCCTGTTGGCAGGAAATGTCATTTCTCACTACATGGACCTTTCCATTAGTTGGTTGAGTGACATGGTACCCAGCAGAGGTGGGTTGGGAATTAGGTTCAACTTCGTCAAAAGGGAAGAGTGTCAAATCATTGTGGACAGATTTTAAAGCCACATCTACCTAGAAGACATTTTTTTTCTTTTTTCTCCTCAGAGTCTTTTCAGTTTGGTGTCCGTTCCCCCTCCAATGTGACTTACAGATAAATCCTGATTAGTCTAAATCAACCTTGGCAAGCTTACAAAGTGACATAAGACCCAATCTTGCAAAAATATACCAAAGGACATCTGTTGGGGGCCTTATGAGAATGGTTTCCTTACTCTTAGAAAGAGGAATGTAGGAGGAGATGGGATCTTCCGTTGTGGGATCTTTTCATGTCTTGATGGGACATCTGGCACATCTGGAACTATTGTTGCCATCCTGCAACCCTTGGGAGAGCCAGTGTGAGGACAAAGGAAACATGCTTGGAGGATGGCAGAGAGGAAAATCAGAGAGAAACTGGGTCTTAATGGAGTTGTCAGGTCATTGTATTAACCAACCCTGGAGAATATTCTCAACCTCTGCACTTCTTATTGCATGAGATAATACATGTTCTTTATTGTTTAAGCCATTTAAGATGTATTTTCTGTTACTGTCAGTTGAAGGCCACACTAACTGATATCCTGTATAAGCTTTAATTCCTGACACAGAGTGTAGAGTTAGTACTTTCCTTGACATAGCTCCAGGTCAGAGCTATATAGCATTTAAGCAATTCAGGCTCTAGCGTGAATAACACAGACTCATAAGGGCATTCTACCCATACAAAAACAAGGACAAGGACAAAAATTGTCTTTCCCCATTCACTCAGGACATTCCCCATTCACTCAGCCCCTTGCTCCACAAGTTTCTAATTATTTTCCAATCATCTTTGGAAACTTTGAGTTTGGGGAAGAAAGAAAAGTGGGGGATAAAGGTTTAACCTACTTAGATTCTTCAGCTCACTCTGTAGCTATCACCCAAACTGTCCTCTCCTCTCCTGTCTCCTCTAACTAGCTAAATCTTACCTCCCATTCAAGGTTCTGCAAATCACATCTTGATCAAGAAATTTGAGAGCTCTGAAATTCCTTTCCCTTTGATCTGTAAGTTCTCTGGAGTCATAGTAACACATTTGCTAACCACCTGGAGACATCTCTCCAGTTATGTATTCCACATTGCTTTTCTCTTGTTGATTTCTTATGTTCCCTTGTACATTTCCCTGAGGTCAGAGACTCCATATGGTGCCTACCTGCATGTGGTGGGTGTTTATAACTAAGTCTTGATATACTGCTTCAAAAGATAAGTGAAAATGAGGGGATAGAAAGAAGAGAAGAAGAGGAAAACCTAGGAATGCATGTGAACTTGGCCTATCTTGGAATTTACAAAGTAAAGGTCTGGCTGCAGTGTGGCCGGAATGCCTTAGAACTCCTAATACAATCATGTTATTTCTCCATCATGCCTGCCCCTGAGTATCAGAAAAGGAAGATGGGAGAAGCTGAATCCATTCAAGAACGTAGATCTGCTGGGCTTTCAGACCTAGCCCACATTTTCCAGTTCTCCACAGTATTTCCTAGTATTTGCTAATATTCTTGCTTCATTCATGTGTTTGCAGCCTGACCGCACTATGCAGCAGTTCTAACTACAGCTCCTGGGGAACAAAATCATAGTAAAAGCAGTTGGTATCACCATCATTTTTGTCAAGGCATTTTAAAGCAGATTCCAAAAGGACTTGATGAACACCCATATTAGAGTATAGCACAAGGAAATTTCCAGGGACAATGGCCTCTGCTGGCACTTCTGCAGGTCTTAGAGAAGTTCCATTTACCCTACAGGCCTCTGCCAAATGCTGTGCTGCTCCCTAGAGTAACATATATTTACCTTCAGAGTTGTAACCAAAGCTGTAAACTTCATGTCTGCAGTCCCTTGGAAAAGAGAATATCTCAACGGAAATATGGTTAGCGCATCTCTGGAATCCCTTCTAAAATGTTTCCTTTGTGATCTAGACTTTTAACTTAAACCGTCAGATATACAGGATGTGGGAAGATGCTTACAATTCCATCAGATGTCATGAATACTGTTTCCTTATATGCAAAAAAAAAAAAAAAAAAAGGATGAAAATTATTTCATTAATGGATAAGATCAGAGTTCTTGCCGGGCACAGTGTCTCACACCTGTAATACTAGCAATTTGGGAGGCCAAGGCAAGAAGATTGCTTGAGTTCAGGAGTTTGAGACCAGCCTAGGCAACAAAATAAACCACATCTCTACAAAAAATAAATTAACCAGTGGTGGTGCACGCCTGTTGTCTCAGCTACTTGGGATACTGAGATGGAAGGATCTCCTGAGCCTGGGAGGTTAAGACTGCAGTGAGCTGTGATCATGCCACTATACTCTAGCCTGGGCTACAAAGACTCCAACTCAAAAAAAAAATAAAAATAAAAAAGATCACCATTCTTTCTGGAAAGCTTCTGGTAGTGATGCATCTACAAAAATGTTTAAAATTGGCCAGGTGTATAAAGAAGGACAAAATTATGAACTTTGCAGCAACTTGGATGAACTTAGAGTCTATAATATTGAGTGATCTATCACAGAAATAAGGAACTGAGTACCACATGTTCTCACTCATAAGCGAACCTTGAACAATTTACAAAGTAAAGGTCTGGCTTTACCATAAGATAGGGATTGGCAGTAGTGGGAAACTGCCAGGGGTGTGGGGGCACACCTCATTAACAAGGATACCTGCATAATGAACATTTGTATACCTAACCCTGAATTGTACCCCACATCTTTAAAATAAAAAATTAATAATAGGCCAGACTCGGTGGCTCAGTCTGTCATCTCAGCACTTTGGAAGACCGAGGTAAGTGAATTGCCTTAGCCAGCAGGTTCGAGACCAGTCTGGGCAAGTTGGTGAGACCTCGTCTCTACAATAAATTAAAAAAAAAAATTAGATGGGCATGGTAGCATGCACCTGTAGTTCTGGCTACTTGGAAGGCTGAGACAGAAGGATCGTCGGAGCCCAGCAGGTAGAGGCTGCAGTGGCTGTGAGCGTGTCACTGCACTCTAGCCTGGGCAACGGAATGAGACTCTGATTCAAAAAAGAAAAATTTATAATAAAAAAAAATTAACCAAACGTGGTGGCACATGCCTGTAGTTCTAGTTACTTGGAAGGTTGAGACAGAAGGATCCCCTGAGCCTAGTGGTCGAGGATGCGGTGACCGTGAGTGTGCTACTGCACTCCAGCCTAGGTGACAGAGGGAGAGAGTGAGATTCAGACTCAAAATAAATAAATAAACAACAAAAAAAGTTTCAGTCCCAGCACAGTGGCTTGCACCTGTAATTCCAGCCCTTTGGGAGGCTGAGGCAGGAGGATTGCCTAAGCCCAGGAGTTCAAGACCAGCCCGGGAAACATAGTGAGACCTCATCTCTACAAAATATTTTTAAAAATTAACTGGGCATAATGGTGCTCACCTGTAGTCCCAGCTACTTGGGAGATTGATGTGGAAAGATTGCCTGAGTCCCCAGAGGTCAAGGTTGCAGTAAGCCATGATTGTGCCACTGCACTCTAGCCTGGGTGACAGAGTGAGACCCCTCCAACAACAAAAATGATCAAAATAACCAGATTTTCTTTTTTGTTCACTCTCATTTTTCTAGCCATTATCCTCCTTTGTTTTTCTCACTTTGTATTGTTTTTTTTCCAACTTTAAAAAAAACCCAAAAAACAACTTTCTTTGCCCCCTGGATTTGTTCCTAGTTTTATCAGCAGTGATATCTTGACTGATGACCTCAACAATGAAAAGTTGTTTGAACAAGTCATATCCCCTTGTTTCAGCTTTTATGTTTCAGACCGGCCTTTGATTTCATTTTAGAAACCATGCTGGGAAGAGCACATACATTTTCTGATGTTTCTTCTTCATATTTGATCAAAACACTGTTTTCATTGGCTTTCTTCATAAACCTTTAACTTCTCCCAAATGGCTTCCGTGGTGAGTGAGTCTTTGGGCCTTACTGTCTCCCATACCCAATCCTTGAGCATAATAATATTAGTTCTGGCTGGGGGATGCCCTTTAGCTCACAATAAGAATATGGAGAACATTTTGTCTCACAACGTTAGTTTAAATCATGTGCAGACAGAAACAACAGAGCAAAGGGCCCAGTGCCACATGGATCTTTCCCTGTGTCCACTTCTCTTATCCTGAGAGGATTTCCCACTCATCTGATCACCAGGGGTTTCTTGTCACTACTAATATCTACTGGTGCCTGGTCATGATCCTGACTGACCCTCTACCCTTGTTTTGAGCGGTGTGAATGGAAACCCATGTACAACCAGACTCAATCCAAAAACCATCATTTTCAAAAATAACAATTGCTGCTTCTTGACTCTTAGCACTGATTCTTAGATCTTAGTGTACATGGGAACTGCCTCAGGCAATCGAAATTGAATCTTTGCTTGGAAAAGTGGTTCCCAGGAATTTGCATTTTTCATGATGAAGGAAATTCAACAGATGAGTCTGTGAAACATTTGTCTTAGAGACTGTATCTTTCTGGATCTAATGATAGGAAAATACATACTTATTTTAATAATTGTCCATTTCATTGGGAGATTTCATCCATCCAATAAACTGTCAGCATTTCACTTTGTACTAAACACATTAAGATTAATAATGCAAACCTTTCTCTTCTCCAAGAACCCACAATTTACTATGCAGTTTCTTTTAGTCTGGCAATCCAATATTTAGGACTCAAACTCTAAAGGCAGGCAGACTCAGCATTGCCAGGTATTAGTTGTGTGACATTGAGCTTCAGCCTCCACATTCAAAATTGAGGGAAGTAATACCAACCTCATACAATTGTTGTGAGGATCAAATGAGATAACGCATTATGTCAAGCGTTTAGCACTTGCACTCATCATAGTTCCAAGAATGTAGTAAGTACTCAAGTGTTATATAAGGATGAAGATAGCTAATGATAATAATCAAGATATGGCAGTAACAATAACATTAGTATGAGTTAATTAACTCCTTACTCTGAGGCTCACAAAGATAAACCCACTTTCCTTCTTATATGAGGAAAATTTGCATTTTTTCCTTCTGGCAGATACTGTACATATATTTCTCTTCTGTGGTCACTTTCAGAGAATTTGTGTTCAGGGAGAGATTTAAAATCTGCCCCTGGGAGGGTCTCTTGGCCTGAAGACCCTCTCATTTCCCGAGCAAGAAGAAAGGAAGAAAGTGACTAATAAAATATCTGTGGAACACACATTAATTTAGAATAACGTTTAACATAACTTTAGTCCTAACACATGGCATACACACGAAAAATTACTTTTAAGACATTTCTGATTCATAAGTATTTTCTCAATAACTTTCTATTTATTTATTTTTTGATATGAGCTCTTGCTCTGTTACCCATGCTGGAGTGCGGTGGCACCATCATAGCTCACTGCAGCCTTGGACTCCTGGGATCAAAGATCTGTCTGTATACACACACAAAATAATCTACTACTTAAATAACAATGCTGGTAGTTTATGAATAAGTTTCAAAATGAGTGGTCCAGACAACACTACAGTACAATGTTGTATTCTGGGAGTGAAGAGAAGGAAGGGACATGGTGGGCAAGGAAGGTTCTTGAAAAGAGAGGATGCATTTGAGCAAGACATTGTAATATGGGTGACAAGAGTAGAATGGGGAGAGGATCTATGCAAGGGAGTGAGGCATCCCCTTCCAGAGCAAAAGACGAGAAGGAGAATGCACTAGAGCAGACCAGACAAGGGGTTATGAATAAGAAAATCAGGTCCTCATGCATGTTTATCAGTTGGAGCTAAGCACAAAGAGTGATGAGAAAGAACATTGATCCCTTAAAGGTGGCTGCTTCTCAAAGGGGGTTTCTGATCTTAAACACAAAATCAGATTTTTCCAATATGCAGGCCACCTACTGGAAATAAATTAATTGATTTTGGAATTGTCTTATTACTATCTAATTTTATTTAATTATCCATATGTCTATCTTATTTAATGGATGCAAATTAAATTTTCAAAACATATTGTAGATAAAAACATCTAACTCACTTTTAATAGTGTACATTTATATCTAATCATGACATGTGTATATGACAGATTAACTCCTCATATTATATTAATATTTGGCTATAATATTTTACTGTTTTTATTCAGACTTCACAAGATTATAATTGGTTTCACCTTCTGAAAATATTAGCAAAATCTAAGTTAGGTGTGACCAATTTGCATTAAAAATTGTAATTTACACTGAATATTTAAAAATCTATTTGACCAAAACGATCATGAATATTTCTAAAATCCTTATTTTGACATTAGTTATGTAATAATAGCCAATAGTAATATGATGAAAGAATCTGGAATAGATTATTGAGTTGTTTAAAAATCTGTACTGAACAATATGGTGAATATTGAAGTATGAACAAATCACTACAGTGCTGATTCTGCTGATGATAATGATAATAACATCTAAACTCATTAACATTTACCACCTACCTGGCAATGTTCTAGGTGCTTTATATATTAACTTCTTTACCTTGCTAGTGGGTATGAACATTATACAGAGACAACCAGTTTCTCTTTTTTTTCCAAGATGGTGAATTTCTACATTAATGCACAAATTAATACATAGGTATAACTATGTAAATATGCCCACAAGTGTTCTTACTGAAATTCTAATGCTTGTAAGAAATGAGATGAAGCCGGGCTTGGTGGCTCAGCCTGTAATCCCGTGCCCTTGGGAGGCTGAGGTGAGTGGATTGCCTGAGCCCGCGGATTCGAGACCTGCCTGGGCAGCGAGACCTCATCTCTACAATAAATCAAAAACTCAGCTGGGCGTGGTAGCGCATGCCTGTAATTCCGGCTACTCGGAAGACTGAGGCAGAAGGATCGCTGGAGCCCAGCAGGTCAAGGCTGTGGTGGCCGAGAGCGGCCACTGCACTCCAGTCTGGGCGACCGAGTGAGACTCCAACTCAAAAAAAAAAAAAAAAAAGAAATGAAATGAGCTGAATGGAAATGGAAAATTAAGGAGTCTTTTTTTTGAGTTGAAGTCTCACTCTGTTGGTCAGGGTGGTGTGCAGTGGCACAATCATGGCTCATCATAGCCTCGACCTCCTGGGTTCAGGTGATCCTCCCACCTCAGTCACCCAAGTAGCTAGGACTGTGGGCATGCACCACCATGCCTGGCTAATTTTTTGTGGAGATGAGGTCTGACTATGTTGCCTAGACTAGTCTCAAACTCCTGGGCTCAAGCAATCCTCTCTCCTCGGCTTCCTAAAATGCTGGGATTACAGGTGTGAACTACTATGCTTGGCAGAGGAGGTTTATAAATATACACAAATGAGAAAATAAAAACATTATGAGCAGAAAAATTATATTACTTAGTTTTCAATTACTGATTGTGCTTATATATAATTACATGTCCTATTAAAATTCAACATGAATGGAACACATTAGCATTATAGTGTGTAAACAATTTTTATTTGAAATATTTACTTGTCTTAATTTTGTCATCTGTAAAGTGGAAAAGCAGCATTGCAAGTATCAAATGACCTAGACATACCTCACCATAGTATCCCCTCTGTACTAAATTGTAAATTTGCTGTAGCTGCATGTAGATTTTGCTAATATTTTCAGATAGAGCAAACTGACTTTAATTTACAGTTATGCTCAAAACAGCAGATGACTCTGTTGCAGAAAGAAGCTCTGAAGATTGTGATTTAACGTAGTTGAAACAGTGATTAAAAAATACCCTGAAAACTTCATCTCAAGTCCTGGTTTCCAGTCTGGCAAATAAGAAGCTTGGAAGTTGTCACTCCCATCCTCACACAAGGAAAATGCTGGACAAACAAAAAAAACCAACAACTCTTCTTAGATCCATCAGAGAATTGAGATCACAGGACAAACTGCTGCCCCTCAAATTTGAAAAACAAACAGGCAGGAAGAGAGAATCACATTTTATAGGAGCAGAAACACAGGCGCAGGAACCTCCACAGGAACCAGTACTGGGGCAGAAAAACCTAAACTGTAACTGACAAGTTACTGGAGGCTAAGCATGGACAAGCTTGAGAATTAAAAACTGCAGGGTGAGGGGCACACACTTTCATGAGTTTTATCTTTAGGAGCCTTACCAGGTTCTTAGAGCAAAGATCAGAGGAAAATCCTGTCATGCTTCTGTCAGAGGAAGGAGAAAAGTAGCCATTTTAAAATATGCTCAGAGTGTTTTATTCTTCTTCTTTTTTTTTTTAAAGTCGGACTCTCACTCTGTCGTCCAGACTGGAGTGCAGTGGCATGCTTACGGCCACCACAGCTTCAATGTGCTGAGCTCAGGTGATACTTTTACCTCGGCCTTCCGAGTAGCTGGAACTAAAGGTATGTGCCACCATGCCTGGCTAATTTTTTCTTGATTTATTGTAGAGATAAGGTCTCACCATGTTGCCCAGACTAGTCTCGAACCCATGGGCTCAGGCAATCCTCTCACTTTGCCCTACCAAAATGCTGGAATTATAGACATGAGCCTCCATGCCTGGCTGTGCTCTGTTCTTCTTAACAAGGCCTGCCTTCAAAGGAAACTATTTAACCAAAGCCTAATCAATCAAGAGGAAGGAAAACACTCAATTCTATCCCTCTCTATTCTTTCCATTTCACTGAGGGAGGGAGGGACAAGTGAGAAGCCCAGCGTGATAACCTCTCTAATGAACTGAGACCTAGTCATGAGATCACAGAACACTTTTGCTTTCCCCACACCTAACCACCACATCAATAGGGCTTCTTTATGATAAGTTGGGGGTTACAACTGAAATAACTCTGCCTCAGAGCTTATTTAAGAAGAAATCTCCAAGGAAACCCAAAGACAACAGAGGAGACAAAAAGAAGGACACCAGAGGGAATTTTGCCTCTGATCTACAACTATCACTAACAACGTGACCCCTAGCCAGACAGACATAAAACCTCACACTAAAGTCTTACTTAACTTCAGTTCCTTTTATGCAGTATATCTAATCTGGCTTTCAACAATACTTAATCTCATATATTTAAGCTGGGTCATGATCGTCATTCTGCTGTGTGATCTTTGGCATAAAAGATATATAGTAAATATATGTTGCACATGCATATTTATTTATTCATTTACTTATAATTATGTTACCTTTATGTTGTCAGACACTTTATTTTATTCCCCTAATTTTGTTAATTTACTAGCATCAAAAACCACAGATTTACTGACACCAGGTGAGGGCTATTTTATTTTATTTTAAAGATGTGGGGTACAATTCAGGATCAGGTATACAAATGGTCATTGTATAGGTAAAATTTGGGCCTCCCTTTGGTTCTCACTTTACCTGATTTGAGGTCAGGTACCCATGATGTTATATGCTTCCCCCTTACTCCTCCAGCAGTTTTCAGCTCCTGCTAATCTCTTATAGTATTATGGTAAATGTTCAGGGTTTACTTATGAGTGAAAACATGTTGTACTCAGTTCTTTGTTTCTGTGCTAGATCACTGAGTATTATAGACTCTATTTCTATCCAAGTTGCTGCAAAATTCATAGTTTTGTGCTTTTTTATGGCTGTATAATAGTCCATCATGTATATGTACCACATTTTTTAAAAATTCAGTCCCGGTTCGATGGGTATCAAGGATGGTTACAGGTTTTTGCTCTTATAAATAGTGCTGCAATAAACATGCATGCGCAGGTATCTTTTTTGTACAGTGATTTAAGTTCTTCCAGGTATATTCCCAGAAAGGAGGATTTCTGGGTCGTATGGAAGGTCAATTTCTAGGTCTTTTAGGAATCGCCATAGAGGTTGAACTAGTTTGTATTCCCACCAACAGTGTAGAAGTGTTCCCTTTTCTTCGCATCTTTGCCAGCATCTGTTATTTTTTGATTCTTCATGGCATGAAAGTCATCATCAATCTTCATCCCTAACTTCTTACCTTATTTCCTCTTCACAGCAACCACCCTCTCTTAGTTTTAAGGCAAAGTCTCTGATGCAGAAGTTCCGGCTACTTTCTAGAAGAGCAGCAGTTTGCTGGGCACCAAAAGCCTTTCAGGTAGTGATAACTGACCCTTGAAATATGAAATGGTTTGCTGCTATGTGGACACTTTGACACTTTTCAGACAGACACATTTGTTAAATCAAAGCTAGGTGAAGGAGGCTCATCCTATCAATAAGGAAGCACTTTGACTGACTTGCCTGACAACTCTTGAGAGGAACAGTGGAAATTATTCCATTCAGTAAAAATATGAGGCTTCATTTAAAAAGTTAATTCAAACCAGCTGTAGTCACTCAAGACTGTAATCCCAGCTCTTTGGGAGGGTGAGGTGAGGGGATTGCCTGAGCTCACAGGTTCGAGATCAGCCTGAGCAACTTGGTGATACCTCATCTCTACGATAAATCAAAAAATTAGCTGGGTGTGGTGGCGCATGCCTGTGGTTCCAGCTACTTGGAAGCCTGAAGGGGAAGGATCACCTGAGCCCAGCAGGTCGATGCACTCTAGCTTGGGTGACAGAGTGAGATTCCAATTCAAATAATAATAATAATAATAAAGAAAAAAAGGATAAAAATTAAAAGTTAATTCATTGTACATTCCTTGAATGCTCAGACCATGTCACATGCTTCCCTACAGCTAGTTAATACTCAGTAAAAAAATCACTGAAGCTGTTCCAGTGTTCTGATGCCTGAAGCCATGGGGGAGATTTAGGAGGGTGGCACAGGCACTGCCTCGGCTCTTGGGTTCCACTCAAGCCATTTCCCTACTCCTGATTGTTCTGTTGTCACCCTGGCCTCCCCCTGTGGTCATGTGCTATTATTCTGTGCTTTCCACGTGTCAGTAACATGTAAACATCTTCAGGATAGTGTACCTTCAAGAATGGGGGGTCTAAGTGGGCACTGAGAAATGTGAAAAACACACCGCATTGAAGACTGAAATTAATCATACTTGGATCAGAAGTCATCTATAACAAAGAGTTTCTAGATGAGTAGTATCTGTCCACCACAAATGAGACTGGAGTTTAGAAACTAGAGTAAGCACAGAAGGCTGAGGTATATGCCTCACCTCTGAGAATACCATCACGACTATACCAGCTCTCAGGATGTTATAACATCACAATATCAAAGGGTGACCCACACCCTTAAAACCACATTAAAACCATTTTAGGATCCCAGGATCTGCTAACAGGGATGGTCAAATCATATCCCCAGGCATGCACTTATAGGGAAAGCATCTCTCATTTTACTCTGAAAAGTTTTATCCTCTGATGCCAGCATTTCTATAGGTTCTACTAAAATATTATATAGAACACCTTAAAGTACATTATAATTAAAAGCTTGAAAACAGTGTTAACTTAAAAAATAATAACAGTATTTACTAAGTGCCAGGAACGGAGTTAATTGATTTAGAGACATTCTTTCATTTAATGGTCACACCAATTTTATGTGTGACTATTAAAATTTTATTTTATTTTATTCCCAATTCACAGATGAGTAAACAGAGACACAGAGAGGTAAATTACCTTGCTTGTAATTAGCTGAGTGCTAAAACTTGAATCCAGCATTTGTTAAACGTAGCCTCTCAAATACAGTGTGTGTTAGGGCAGATCTTCCAAGAAATAGACATCAGGACAGCATCAAACGTGCAAGGATTTTTTCAGAGAAACTGTATGAGAGCAAATCAGGAGAGAGTCAGCGAGATCATAGAGCCATAGGACACGAGGCCAGTGTGGCCCACTGAAGGCAAGAGGGTGAAGGGCCATAGGTTGCACGTAGTCTGTGGAGGCTGGTGGAGCTATGGGAAGCCCCCTTGAGTGCAGGCCGGCAACGCAGCCCTCAGGGTACGGGTTTGATGGATCCAGCATGCTCAGGTGCGGTGTGGGTTCAGTGGACGTGGTGAGGCCGGCAGGGATCCCCACTGGCCTGGAGTTTGGGAGGCCACTACTCACCGTCTCCCGCAGGACATTATGAGGACAGTATGCTAAATGAAATGAACTACTCACCAAAAACACACACACACACAAAAAAACTGTATGATTCCACTTATATAAGGTACCTAGAAAGTAAAATTCATAAAGACAGAAAGTAGAAGGATGGCTGCCAGGAGGTAGGGGAAGAGGTAATGGAGAGTTTAATGGGTACAGGGTTTTAGTTTGGGATGATAGAAAAGTTCTGAAGATGGATGGTGGGATGGTTGCAGAACAATATGAGTGTGCCTCAAGCCACTGAACAGCACACAAAAATAATTAAAATGATAAACTTTATGTTATGTATATTTTTATCACAATAAAAAAAGACCCTCCTTCCCAAAAGAAGAGCAAGATAAAGCCCACACTTAATTGAGAGCTTGAAAATCTAAATAGGCTTTCAGCTTCATTTCTTATGAGTTACATGATCTTGGGTAAGATTCATAGTTTCTCTCCAGTTTTCATTCCTACCATATAAGGATAATAGTCCCTTCCGTATATGTTGTAAAGATTAAATATGAAAACATCCAATGAACTCCTAATTTTATAAAATGTAAAATATTGTATTTCACCTCAACAGTTTGAGAAACGAACCATTTTAAAGGTATAGGAATCTGAGACTCCAAGAAGACTGTTAGCAGCAGAGGCTGGACTAGAACCCAGGACTCCTCTGTTCATTCCAGCTCAGTCTGTCAAATGACTCTTTGTCTTATTACTCTGGGTTCACAAGAAAACAAAACAAAGTGAACTCAGTCCCACGCAGCCTAAGGCTACCATCTGATTTATTGGTCCTTACACAAGTCCTCAGATTAGCAGTGCTGGGAATTTAATAATAGAAGAAGACTGAGAAGAAGAACAAACATTTCTTTTTGTGGGGGCACTTGGAAACAACGGTCTTCCTGTCTACCTGATCTTCTTTTATTTCATTAATGACATCTGTCATTCATCTCAGTTGACCTGCCTCAGTTCACTTAATTTCTCATCCTTGAAGCATGTCTTGGTTTCCAAAGAGAAAAATGTTGGGGAAGGGAGAAAAGATGTTAAGCCTTCTCAGTGCTGCGGTGGGAGGAGGGCAGGGTTAAGTGTGATCTGTCACCTTTCACTCTGGCCAGAAGAGTCCCCTGTCAGTCAGCCACTGGGCTGAGAAAGTGTGTACAGCTACACACCTGCACTCATCTCCTTATCCCCAGGGCAGAATGAGTCATATCGGGTTTAGTGTTCCAGCCCTCCGGAGCAGTCTTCAATTTCCAAGGAGGTGGGGAAAAGGAGGCTGTCTGGCACAGATTAGAGAGACGATGTACAGGTGTGATGCCCTTCTACTCACAAACAGTTGTAGCCAGGAATGCTAAAAATATACAGAACAAGATCTGCTTTTCTAAAAAGTTTTTGCAAACAGATCCTGAGTTCATTTTGTGGAATCTATGACCGAACCCACACAAAGGATTTAAATCAATTTTCCCAGCAGAGTCTGCACGGGTGAGGACCCAAGCCAGTCTGCTTAAGAGACCTTGGGGATTAAAGCGTCAGCCATGACAGCCAGCCAAGCCCTGCTGGAAGCTGGCCTTGCCACAGACAGAGCCAGATGTTGGATTACCCTTGCTAGAATTTTCTCTTTCTGAAAGACTGGAATGCCAGAGAAATAAGATAAGTCACCTCTGACTTATGTTACCACTAAATATTCATCATTTTCATCATTCTTGTGACAAAATTGCCATTGGACATATGAGAAGTAATGTACTAGACATGTAGAAGTCAACACTGCCAACCAAAAACCAACCAAACAACAACAAACAAAATAGAGTGCTTTTTAGTTGAAATGCCAGCTGCCCTTGATATTTTTTGTTTTTGTTTTTGTGATCTGTATATGTGGAGCTCACAAGTAAAAAGTGGCATTTAGCTTTTGTCCCTCAGGTCTTAATAACAGCACTGTGCAGTATTAGGTGCAGTGGATGCAATTCTAGGACACAACCATAGAGTTAAGGGAGTGTAGTTTCTTCTCTTAGGATATCTGAGTCAGACTCCTTAGCTAAGAAAAATCTGAATGAATAATATTTCTTCTTCTTTTTTTTTTTAGTTGGAGTTTCACTCTGTCGCCCAGGCTGGGGGGCAGTAGCAAGCTCATGGCCACCCAGTGTCTTTCTGCTAGGCTCAGGTGATCCTTCCGCCTCAGTCTTCCAAGGAGCTGGAAGCACAGGTGTGTACTACCATGCCCAGCTAATTTTTTGATTTATTGTAGAGATGGGGGTCTCGCCAAGTTGCCTGGGCTGTTCTCGAACCTGTGGGCTCAGGCAATCCCCTCAACTCAGTCTCCTAAAGTGCTGGGATTACAGGCTTGAGTCACTGCGCCTGCCTGAACAATATTTCAAAGGATTGTTTACCTGGTTCAGTAGATAGTGTGTGTGATAAATTGAGTTCGGAAATTTATTGTATGCTTTGTAGCCAACTAAGGTAGCAACATCCTAAATCCTGTTATACACTACAAACAAGTGGTATTTATGTCAGGTATGCAAAACTGATTCAAAATCTTTATATAGTACTGTTTCAACCTCCATTTCCTTCATCAAATCTGTAAATTCACTTTGAATCTGTTTTAATTTTTCTAATTAAAATTGAATTGGCAGCTTACATAGAACATACAACAATATAGACAGCATTCTGGGTCATAAAACACACCTAAACACATTTAAAAAAATAAAAATCATACAAAGTATATTCTTAGATCACAATGGAATTAAACCCCAAATTGATAAAAGATAGTTAGAATATCTCAAAATATGTAGGCATTAATTAAACACTTATAAATAGACACTTCTAAACAACACATGGATCAAAGAAAAAGTCTCAAGAGAATTTTAAAAATATATTGTACTATATGAATATTAAAAATACAAACTATTAAAATTTGTGTGATGCAGCAAAACCAATAATTAGAGGAGAACTTATCTTATTGACTGCATATATTAGAAAAGAAGAAAGAACTGAAATCAATAATATAAGCTTTCACTTAGATTACTTAGGAAACTAGAAAAAGAAGAGCAATTTAAGCCTAAAGAAGAAGAAAAGAAATTTAAAAAATTAAAGTGGGAATCAATGAAATTAAAAATAAGAATTAATAGAGAAATCAATAAAACCAAAAGCTGGCTCTTTGAAGATTAATAAAACTGATAAACTTCTAGCCCATCTAACCAAGAAAAAAAGAGAAAAGACACAAATTACTAAAATCAGAAATAAAAGAGAGGTCACCACTACTGATCCCATGCACATTAAAATGATAATTAAGGAATATTATTAGTAATTTCACATCCACAAATTTGATAACTAAAATGAAATGGACTAATTGCTTGAAAGACCACAACTACTAAAATGTATATATAGAGAAATAGATCATCTGAATAGGCCTATGTATATTAGGGTTCCCTAAAGAAACAGAATGAGGGAAGGGAGACACACGCACACACACACAGAGAGATATTATAAAGAATTGGCTCACACAATTATGGAGACTGGCAAGTCCAAAATCTAGAAGGGGCAACAGCAGGCAGGAGACCCAAGAGAGCTGATGCTAATTCTAGTCCAAAGACCATATGCTGTAAACCTAAAAATATCTTATGTTGCATGTGAAGTTCAAAGGCAATCTACTGGAGAAGACTCTCTTGCTGAGGGGAGGCCATTTCTATTCAGGACTTCAACAGATTGGATGAGGCCCACCCACAATATGAAAGACAGTCTACTTTCCTCAAAGTTCACAGATTTAAATGTTAATCCTATCCAAAAACATCCTCACAGAAACACCCAGAATAATGTGCAACCACACATCTGGGCATCCCATGTCGCAGCCAAATTGATCCATAAAACTAACCATCACAGCCTATATCTGCTAAAGAAATTGAATCAATAACTAATAACTTTGAAAAAAAAAACATACCCCAGATAGTTTCACTATTGAATTTTACCAAGCATTTAAGGAAGAAATAATGCCAATTCTCTACAGTCTCTCTCAGAAAATGGAAGTGAAGGGAATATTTCCTAGCTTATTCTATGAACATTACCACAATGCCAAACCAGAAAAATACATTATAAGAAGGAAAAACTACAAAATAATATCTCATAGCTATAAATGCAAAAATTCTCAACAAAATATTAACAAATCATATCTAACAATGCATACAAAGAAATATACACTACAAACAAGTAGGGTTTATGTCAGTTATGCAAGGCTGGTTCAATATTTGACAGTCAATGATGTAACTAATTATATCAATAGGCTAAAGAAGAAAATCATATGATCATATCAATTGATGCAGAAAAAGTACCTGAAAAATTCAACACCGATTCAAAACAAAAGCTCAGCAAACTCAGAAGAGAGGGAACTTCCTCAGTTTGATAATCAACATAGACAAAAAACAAACTACAGCAAAAGTCCTATTTACTGATGAGAAACAGATGATTTCCTCCTAAGATAAAATAAAGACATCATTTCTTCCATTCAACTTCATACTGAAAGTCCTAGAAAGTACAATAAAACAAGAAAAGGAAATATAAGATGTTCAGAGAAATAAAATTGTTTTGTTCAAACATGATTGTTTACGTAGAAAATCCCAAAGAATTGACAACTAAAAAATTTCTGGAGCTAACAAGCAATTATAGCAAATTTACAGAATATCATGTTATCATACAAAAGTCAACTGCTTTCCTTGATGCAGTAAAAGAAGATTGGAATTTAAAATTTTAAATGTATGACCATTTACACTAGGAACAAAAAATAAAATATTAAGGTATACACTCTACTTGGATATAAATCTAACAGAATATGTATAGGATCTATATGAAGAAAACTATAAAACCCTTACAAAAGAAATGAAACATCCAAATGTATGTAGAAATATTTTATGTTCATGAATAGGAAGACTCAGTATTGTTAAGATGTCCTTCCAACTTAATTTATGGATTTAATGGAATCCCAATCAAAATGTCAGCAAACTAATTTGTGGGTATTGGCAATTTGATTCTAAAATTTATATGAAAAGGCAAAAGACCCAGAATAGCCAACACACTATTGAGGAAGAATAAAGTCAGAGAATGTACACTACCCAATTTTAAGACTTACTATGAAACTACAGTAATCAAGGTAACATGATAAGGATAAAATAATGGACTCATCAATACATTATTATGCATCAATCCATTATTAGGCCAGAAATATACCTATGCAAATATAGCCAACTGATTTTTGACAAAGGAGTAAAGGCAATTCAATGAAGAATAGTCTTCTCCACAAATGGTGACAAAACAACAGGACATTTCTATGAAAAAAATACCCTAGACACACAAAGATTAACTCAAAGTGGATTATATACTGAAATGTAAATCACAAAACTACAAAAGTTATAGAGGATAACAAGAAGAAAATCTTAAGTGAACTTAAGTTTGAAAATAAATTTCTAGGATACAACATTAAACACACAATACATGATAATAACTGACAAGTTGGACTTTATTAAAGCTTAAAATTTCTTTTCTGTGAAGGATTTTGTTAAGAGAATTAAAAAACAAGCCACAGACTAGGAGAAAGTATTTGCAAAAGACATATCTGATACAGGACTATTATCCAAAATACACAATGAAGTGTTAAAGCTTAACAGTAAGAAACCAAACAACTTGATTTCAAAACTCGCAAATGTCTGAACAAACAGCTCACCAACAAAGCATTTGAATAGAGGTTCAACATCTTATGTCATGAAGGAACTGCATATTCAAACAATAATGACAACAATGAGATATCACTGCATACCTATTAGAATGGCTACAACCTCCCCCCCAAAATCTGATATTACAGGAATTCTCATTCATTACTGGTGGGGATACAGAATGACATAGTCATTTTGGAAGGGTTAGTTTGGCGGTTTCTCACAAAACTTAACATAGTCTTATTACATAATTCAGTAATCCTGCTCCTAGGTATTTATCCAAGTGGGTTGAAAACTTATGTCCATGCAAAAAAACTTGCCCATAAATGTTTACAGAAGTTTTATTCACCATTGTAAAAACTTGGAAACAACCAAGACGTCCTCCAGTAATGAATAGATAAACTGTGGTACATTCATGCAGCAGAATATTGCTCAATAATAAAAAGAAAGGTAGTATCAAACAGTGAAATGGTGAAATGTCATGGAGGAAACTTAAGTGCATATTGAAAGAAGTTAAACTGGAAAGACAATATACTGTATGGTTCCAACCAAATGACATTCCAAAAAAGGCAAAATTGTAGACATAGTAAATGGATCAGTGGTTGCCAGGGGTTTGGGTGAGAAGAGGAGAGATACTATAATGGTGAATATATGACATGATGAATTTGTCAACCTAAGGCTTAACCTTCTGTTAACATAGAGCATAAATCCTAATGTGGGCATATTTTAAAAATTATATTGGAGGATCCCAGAAAACAATGCAGACTGTGAGAAGAGAAGCTAACTGTATTCCAAAAGTGCAAAACAACCTCACTGAAAGGAGATGAGGGAAAATGTATTGACCTAAGCAACTTTGGAAATGAATCAACTATATAAGACTAATGGCAAAAGAAACCACACATAAACACTATCTTCTAGTTGATGCGGTTGCCTCCCATGGGAGCACAGGTTAACAATTCTGATATTGCTGTACATGTATGCTGAAATTGAGCAATTAAGCAACTTGATGGCAGATGGTGAGAACCAGGTATCTCACTGTTGGGACGGGTGTCATTAGATAATGTAAGGGTGGGGCTTATAATGAACCAAGTGGTAATAGATTAGCAGCAGAGACATCAGTTAGAACTCATATTTAACTTAATTTAGACACAAATAGTTACACAAAGAAATATTTATAGGTATATGTATGAAAGAGGACCCAAAACAACCCAGAATTTATTTATAAAAAACTGTGTATTTATTCTTACATGTTTAAACTTTAGTCATCTTCAAAGTACTCTCCATTTGATGCAATACGCCTATTAAGGCTTTTTTCCCACTGCTCAAAACAGTTTTTGAGCTTTCAAATTTTGATGCTTTTCAGTGCTTTTGCCATTTCTTGTTTCACCTCTTCCACATCAGCAAAAATTTTCCCTTTGAGGCCTTTTTTTAATCCGGGGAAATAACAACCAAAAAAGGTTTCTCAGGGCAAGATTGGGTGAATAGAGAGGGTAATTCATGGGGATCATGCTGTATTTGGTCAAAAATTGCTGAACACTCAGTGCAGTGTGGGCAAGTGCCCTCATAAATCACCCATCATGAAATGGGCAAACACATTAAAAGAATCTAAAAAAAAATTCACTGAAGTTGAATGCAGCAACTCACAACAACAATGCTAGCTGGCACACTGATGCCAATGGGTACATAGTTGGGGAAGCCTGTACTACAAGGGGCTTGCCCTCCAAAAAATTATTTCAGGTTTCTCTTTTTTTTTTTTTTGGTCCCCTTTTGTGTATACATGGTTAGCACACACAAAAAAATGCCTGTGCTTTGTTGCTGAGAGGGCCTAAAAGAAACTGCACTCCATAGCAATGAGCACACATGGCACCCAGATCTTGGTTTCTAATACCCTACTCCAATGAAAGGAACCAGGGCTCATTGAAGAAATGGTTGATCCTGGGACCAGGGCAGGAAATATACAAAATGATCCAGGAGTATCTTATTGGACCAGAAAGTGAGACAGTGTTCAAAAAGAAACAAGCCCTAATATTGGCAATATGCCAAAGTGACACAGGCACCAAATGGAGAGCTCTCAACAGCTAAGATCTGAATAACTTGGGCAATAAAATAAAGTGGTATAGGATTGTAACTCAAAGTATAGAATAAATATCCATGAAACAATAGTGATTCAAAAATAATTGGATAGATTAGTAATTAAGGGAGAAGAGACAAATTGTCTGTAAAGAATTCCAAAGAAATTAGGTAGATACTTCACCCTAAAATAGGGTAAGCATGACTCCCCACTCCTGATGTATGGAATGCACATACTGACTTCCTTCCAAAGAGTACAGGATGGGAATGTGGATAGAAAAGAGTAACTTTATAGTGGAGTAACCTGAAAAACACTAATTGAGCTAGGTGATCACAAGATCAACATCAATAGTCATAAATCTTGCAAATAGTATACTGTAATTAAAACCTGACTTGTCTAATTATGAACAAAATTGGACAAATTCCAATAAATAGGCATCCTGTAGTACTCCTGACCAATACTTCTCAAGATAATCAAAAACAAGAAAAGGATGAGAAACTCACAGTCAAGAGGAGACTTAAGGAGACATGACAACTAAATTTAAGATGGTTTACTGGGGCCAGGCTCAGTGGCTCAGCCTGTAATCCCAGCACTTTGGGAGGCCGAGGTGAGTGGATTGCCTGAGCCTGCAGGTTCAAGAACTGCCTGGGCAACTTGGCAAGACCTCAGCTCTACAATAAATCAAAAATTAGCTGGGAGTGGTAGTGCACGCCTGTAGTTTTGGCTACTTGGAAGGCCGGAGCCCAGCGGGTAGAGGCTGCAGTGGCCAGGAGCGTGCCACTGCACTCCAGTCTGGGAGACAGAGTGAGACTCCAACTCAAAAAAAAAAAAAGATGGTTTACTGGAAGAGGAAAAGGACAATAGATAAAAAATGAAGGAAATCTGAGTAAGCTATGGACTTTAGTTAATAATAATGCATCAGCATTGGTTCATTAATGGTTACAATTATACCATACTAATGAGAGATGTTAATAACAGGAAAATGTGTAATAGTAGGGACCCTCTGTATGGGAACTCTGTGTACAGTCTGCTCTTTTTTTCTTGTTTTCTGTAAATCTAAAATCCTTCTAAAAATTGCATCAATTAATTTTCTTAAAAAACTAAAATATTGAATTATTGGCTTTTCAGTGTCAGTTATTTTTCCTTTCCTTAATAATGGAATCTACCTAACAGCATTAAAGGCAAAAGAGTTTACTCCCCAGTGCCTTACATGGGGTCTCTATTAAATATGAGCGATCACCTGATTCAATCGCTAATAATAGTAAGGTGAGGTCAGAACTTTTGGTCACAGAAGGAAAACATCAAAAATTTTATATTTTAGGATAAGAGAAGGAAGGGATACAGAAATTCTAAAATTGTAGGACTCCAGGATTTCTAACTAAGCATGATAAAAATCCATTTTGGAAACCACCACTGTGAAATTTTCCAAGATGTTTATATCTTCATTGTTCTGCAGAAATAAAGAAAATGAAAAGATTTTAAATTCAACTTCCAAATGCACACAGATGGAAACTAAGTCTAGTGGATTTGTGAGTCCTACTTTAGGGTGTTGCCTCTGGGCTTTGTAGAATAGCAAATTCTGAAGAAAAAAGGAAACAAAACAAAACAGAAATCTCCCACCTTTTACATATGCAAATGAAAGCTCAAGAAGCACACAAATTAGCTCAGTTTCACGGAGTTAATTAGTGGTATGATCACAATCCTTGGTTCATGATGCAAGGTCACTATTTTTGACACTTGGCCCAAGGGCTCTTTTTCATTACCATGATGACTCCTGCTGTCTGAATTGAGGATAAGTATGTAATTAACTTATGCTGGTTTTTTTCTGCATTGAATTTCCTAATATTACACTCACAAGCACGTAGAAGTGCACCTTGTTTTATGAGACCTTGCATATATTGAACTTTTTACAAATGAGAGGTTTGTGGCAACCCTGTGTCACGTAAACCTTCAGCACCATTTTTACAATGGCATGTGCTCATACTTCATTTTTTTATGTTATATTTTGGTAATTCATGAGATATTTCAATGTTTTTCAATATTATTATATCTGTCATGGTGATCTGTGATCTTTGATTGTAATTGTTTTGGGAAGCTACAAATTGCATCCATATAAGACAGTAAACTTAGAAATTGTGTGTATTCTGACAGCCCCATCAATTCTCCTTCTCCTCATGCCTCTCTATTCTCTAAGATTAACAATGTTGAAATTAGGCCAATTAATAACCTCTAAATGTTCAAGCAAAAGGAAGTGCTGCACATCTCTCACTTTATATCAAAAGCTAGAAAGAATTAAGCTTAGTGAGAAAGATTTGACAAAAGCCATGACAGGCTGAAAGCTAGGCCTCTTGGGCCAAACAGCAAAGCTATGAAGGCAAAGGAAAAGTTTTTGAAGGACATTGAAAGTTCGATTCCAATGAACACACAAATGACAAAAAAGCAAAACAGCTTTTTTGTTGTTGTTGTTGTTGCTGATTTGGAGAAAGTTTGAGCTGTCTGGATAGAAGATCAAATCAGCTGTGATACTCCCATAAGCCAAAACCTAGTCCATAGCAAGGCCCTAACTCTCTTCAATTCTAAGATGGCTGAAAGAGGTGAGGAAGCTGCAGAAGAAAAGTTTGAAGCTAGCAGAAATTGACTAATGACGTTTAAGGAAAGGAGCTGTATTCATAACATAAAAGTATAAGGTGAAGCAAAAAGTACTGACAGAGTATCTGCAGCAAATTATCCAGAAGATCTTGCTAAGATAATAGATGAAGGTGGCTACACTCAACAACAGGTTATCAGTGTAGATGAAACAGCCTACTATTGGAAGAAAATGTTATCTAGGACTTTCATAGACAGAAAAGAGAATTCAATGCCTGCCTTCAAGCTTCGAAGGCAGGTTGACTCTCATATTACCGGCTAATGCAGCTGATGACTTTAAGTCATTGCTCATTTACCATTCTGAAAATTCAAGGGTCCTTAAGAATTTATACTAAATCTACTCTACTTTTGCTTTATAAAGGGACCAACAAAGCCTGGATGACAGCACATCTGTTTACTACATGGTTTGCTGAAAATTTCAAGCCCATCCTTGAGACCTACTGCTTAGGAAAAAGATTATTTTCAAAATATTACTGCTCATTGACAATGCATCTAGTCAACAAGAGCTCTGCTGGGGATGTACAAGGAGATTAATGTTGTTTTCATGCCTACTCACACAGTATCCATTCTGCAACTCATGAATCAAGGAGTAATTTTGACTTCCAAGTTTTGTTATTTAAGAAATACATTTTCTAAGGCTATAGCTGCCATAGATAGTGAGTCCTCTGATGGATCTAGACAAAGTAAATTGAAAACCTTCCAGAAAGGACTTATCATTTTAGATGTCACTAAGGACATTAATGATACTAGAAGGAGGTCAAAATAACAACATTAACAGCAGTTTAGAAGAAGTTGATTCCAACCCACATGAATAACTTTGAGGAAGCAGAGGAAGTCACTGCAGATGTGGTGGAAATTGCAAGAGAACTAGAATTAGAAGTGGAGCCTGCAGATGTGATTGAATTGCTGCATTCTCTTGATTAAACTGTAACAGATGAAGAGTTACTTCTTAAGGATAAGCAAAGAAAGTAGGTTTGTTTTTTCTTTCCGATAGAATCTATTCCTGGAGAAGATGTTGTGAACATTGTTGCAATGAAAACAAAGGATTTAGAATATTAAATAAACTCAGCTATATAAAGCTGCAGCAGGCTTTGAGAGGATTGACTCCAGTTTTGAAAGAAATCCTGCCATGGGTTAAATGCTGTCAAATAACATTGCTACAGAGAAATCTTTCATGAAAGAAAACATCAATGAATGTGACAAACTTTACTGATGTCATGTATTAAGAAATTGCCACAGCCACCCCAACCTTAAACCACCACCACCCTCCATCCACAAAGAGATTACAGCTCACCGAAGGTTTAAATGATTTTTAGTATTTTTTAGCAATGAAGCATTTTTAATAACAATTTTAAGAATAAAGTATTTTCAAATTAAGATATGTACATTGCATGTTTAAATATAATGCTATTGCCTACTCTGATATTGTATATACACCGGGGGTGCCAAAAAATGTATGCACATTTTAAGAGATGCTATGTATTACTTTCCAAAGTTGAATTAAATTACTGTAGCAATGTGTCATATGAAGTTTGCTCAACTGTGCTTCTGCCACTTTCTTTGACTGTCTTGCTTTTCGCACGGTGATGCTACCATTCATTTGATTAATGCCATCTTTTGAACGAATATCATACCTAAAATATATACTTTTTTTGGCACCCCTGTAAATGCTTTTTATATGTTTCCGACCTTGGTTCCTAACTCCACAGCCCTTATTACTGTCTTTGGTTATAATGTTGGGCCATTTTAGGCCTCAGGAGCAGGTCTCAAGAAACAGGATCTCTCTCCCTTTGACTTTCTCTTGTGTTTCTTTTACCTGCCAAGGCAGGACTCTGATCTGATTTGGGGGTCAAATGACCCTCATGCCATAAAGAATCCTGTCCCATACTTAAGAGGAAGCAGTGCTTCCTCCAGAATGCTTCCTCCAAAGAAACCAAGAAAAATCTGGACAAGCCATGTTGGGTTTTCTCATTCAGTCTACTAGTATGAGATCATATCCTTTTTGCCCATTCATATTTCTACATGGTTGTCAATCATGCCTATGTAATAAAGTCTCCATAAAAACCCAAAAGCACAGGGTTCAAAGAGCTTCTGGATAGTTGAACGTGTGTAGATTCCTGGAGGGTGGTGTACCCAAGAAGGAATGAAAGTCCACACCCCTTCCCCCACACCTTGCTGTTCACATCTCTTCATCTGTATCCTTTGTAATATCCTTTATAATCAACTGGTAAATGTAAGTGTTGCCCTGAGTTCTGTGAGCTGCTCCAGCAGATTAATCAAACCCAAAGAGGGGGTTGTGGGAAACCCCAACTTGAAGCTGGTAGGTCAGAAATTCCACATGTCCAGACTTCAAACGGGGGTCTGAAGCAGAGGGCAGCTTTGGCAACTGAATCCCCAAACTGCGGGATCTGACACTACCTCCTGGTAGATAGTGTTAGAATTGAATTGGAGGATGACTAACTGGTGTCCACTGAAGAACTGATTGCTCACTTGTGGTGGGGAGAACCCCCTTACCCCAATTTGGTCACAGAAGTCTTCTGTATTGATTGTTGTGCTTATGTGAGAGCAGAGAAAAAACATGGTTTGAGTCTTTTTCTAGACACATCCCTAACAGGCTACAGTATAGCATAAATATAACTTACATGCACTGGGAAACCAAAAAAGAAAAAAAAAGTGTGTGTGACTTGCTTTATTGTGATGTTGGCTTTCTTGTGGTAGTCTAGAACCAAATCGGCAATATCTCCAAGGTATGCCAGCACTGTACACAGAATCCTCATGATATCACTGATAGAAAAACATTCTCATGGTTTCAATTCATGCAGCCCAAGTTGTCTTTGAGGTAATTCCACTTCTAAAAAGAATGTTTAAGCAAGGTAGTCATTATCAGGCGTAATTATACCTCACTTTCCTGAGTACTGTGATTATTAAACAGAAGATGAAAATTTACCCATGATTCAATTTCCTAACATGTCATCAATGCTAGAAAGGTGAAAACTAAAACATGGGATAAATTTGCATGAAATACTATTCCCTTAAAACTGAGAGGCTGATTGCTACAAAAACCCGTGGAAGAATGTATTTTTTTATTTCAGCAAAACTCAAAAATATTCTGCACACAAGATTCTACATGATCCATAGATGGAAGTTCAAACTCCTAACATGATGTGTTGGAAAATCCCTGTTTGTCCTCCAGATCCACTTTCCATCATTCTCCTCTCTGTTCTTTACCCTTGGAGTCTAATTTTCAAAGTCTATCTCAGTTGGGCTCCCTTATTCTCTAGTTTCCTGTTGAGATTGGCATAGTAAGAGATGGGAGGGCAAGAGAAGGATAAAGACTGGAAATATATTCCCTAGTCTTCTTCTACTAAATCCATGTTTCCTGTTAGGCAGCCTCTCTCCATGCTAGCCTCCCATGAGTCCATGATTCTCAATGGGGTATAATTTGGCCATCCAAGGAAGATATGACAATGGGAAGGTCTACTGGTGTCTGGTGGATAGAGTCCAAGGATACTGCTAAACATACTATAAGGCACAGGACAGACTCCCACAGTAAAGAACTATCTGACCTAAAAAACCAGTAATGCAACTGCTGAGAAATCCTGTAATACTTGGTCCTTCCTTTTGTCCCCTCAGTCCTTGATGTGACATGGCTGCCCATTATAGCTAGACCCAGGTTGCATTACCCTCCCTTTTCAGTTTCCTTGATATGCCTACTCCTTTATAAACATGCCCCTCATTAAACTCTTCAATTATTCCTTTTGGGCAAACTATTTCTGGCACAGTCCCTGAGTAATTACACTAGCAAACAAAGCCTGACAGTATAAGACCTACCTCTGGCCCATCTTTCTGAAATTCCTAGTATCCCATGTTTCCACAGTGCCAAACCACTTACAACTGCCAGAACATGCCTATTTTCTTTCAAGGTTTCATGCCTCTGTTTACATTGAATGCTCTGTCTGGAACGCCTCTTCCCAGATTTCATCCCAACCTTATCAACTCAGTGGAATCTATATACAAAGCCTTTTCAGACAATCCCCCAGTCTATGCTATTCGAAGTCAAACTGGGTTCCCACTATAACCTAGATGGATAAATATCCATAATACTGATGACTCTCTATTATATGTGTTTATTTCTCTGTGCCTACTATATTCCTGGCATCTGACACTGCCTGGTACATAATAGACACTCAGTAAATATTGACTGTATAAAATTTTCAATCCATTAATTCAACATGAACTTTTTGAATGTCTGCTCTGTGTCAAACAGTTCTCGGAACTGGGAGTACACCAATGAGCAAAATAGACCCAAACTGCTGTGCTCAGAGGCTTATATTTTAATGGAAAAGACACAGTAAACTAGATTGAAAAGTAAAATGCATAGTAAAAGGGTAAGGGACATAGAAAAGCTTGGTGGGAATAGGGTGAAACTTTAGGTAGAAAAGTCTGGGAAGGTCTCCAAGAGAAAGACAATCTTGAGGAATAAATCAGTTGAGTAAAGACCAGACGAGAGGGAGCAACATTTCTGAGAATGTCCCCATTTTATAAATATAGAAGTTGAGGCTGGGTGGACTGGCTGTAGGTCACAGATACAGCATGAGCTACAGTTATCTTCTGACTCTGATCCTCTGTCCTGCCACGACACCACAACTGCCCCTACACGAGCCAAGGAATGTAGACAGAGAATCTCTCAATTTGCCCATTCCCCAAGTGGTTTTTCTTACCCCCACCTTTAAGAGAAGTTTTTCAAACACCAACTATGAGCCCAAAGAATATCACAGCACAGGGGAAAATGTATCATCTCTGAACAGAAGAGGATAGGTAAATATGTTTTCTTGAATTGAAAGAAAAAATAACTAGATTATTATCATCCCATGTCCTTTATCATGGTCAGGCAGGGAAGAGTTAAATTTTTCTCTCACATCTGGGAAAACTCACCTAAATAGAATTGTCTTTTAGTAAACAAACTGAAGTTCAGAAGCCAAAGTATGTGAAGTGCTCTGATTTCACAAGAAAGTTACCAAATTATCACATTAGAGTACTAATGTTTTATTTTCTCTCTCCAAGAAACTGGTTCTGTGTCCCAGTTTCAGATCCTTTAGCCTTGATCATAGGGTGAGTGCCAATGGGCATATTTGCTCATTTTTCTTATATATAAATCTAAAGACAGATTGGAGCTTTTGAAGTCTTTCAAATTTGCTTGACTGTGGGTGAGTTGGAATTGTAGCCCCAGCTTCTAGCCCAATACCTGAAAAAAGTTTACCCAAATAAAAAAGAATTTAGATAGTAGTTGAGCAAATATATTAACAAGAACCAGTACCTTTGATGCTGGATTTCACTGCCTTTAGCCATATTCTGGGCCACAATGTGTCAGTGGGCTTAATTGTTTTATGCCTTTTACATGTGAAGTGGATTGGTGGAATACAATAGGCTAGTGAATTATTCATAAAAATTTGGGTTATCTTAATATATCAGCAAACTTACCTTATTTTGAAGCAACAAAAATGTTGATTAATTAATTAGTACTTGACATTTCTATTGTCAAAGACCCTCCTAATACTTTAAAAAGTAAATGTACTGGGTCTTGAGTATTCTAAAATGCAGTTCTCACTGCTAGTTTTATACATACAAGGATACAAAAGCAACAAAATTGACCAAGGACAAAGAGAGAATGTGTCAGCACTGAAATTGGAGTCTTGGATCCACATCTGGGTGTCACATTACCAAACAGGAGAAGATAAAGATGGATACTTTATCTGGACTGGGCTAAAAGGTGCCATTCCAATGATTTGGGAAGAAATTGAGTTTGCAAAAATGAAAGTAACTTAAGAGGCAAGAAACAAGATAGAGGAAACTCAATTTTCATCCTGTAGAGAACACTTGGAGGACATTTGAATGTGTTCTTTTTATATACCTAAGAAAACAAAAATCTCAATCGGGTAGTTAAAACTATGAAAATATAACTCTCTATTTGAGGAAGTCAGTATGTGAAGGAAAGATAAATCAAATTTCTATTTTAGAAGCCAAAGATTTATCTATGTTTGTCACACAGACTGGGTTCAGATTCTGATCACACCATTGGCTAGAGGTGTGACCGTGGGCAGATTTGTTTTTTTCTTTTTTTTTTTTTTTGAGTTGGAGTCTCACTCTTGTCAGCCAGGCTGGAGTGCAGAACTGCATTTTAGAATACTCAAGACCACAGCCTTCACCTGCTGGGCTTAGGCGATCCTTCTGGAACCTCAGCCTTCCAAGTAGCCTGGAACTATAGACACTCACCACCACGTCCGGCTACAGATTTCACAACCTCTCTAAAAGTTAGTTGCTAACAGCATAAAAGAAAGTAATGCATGAAAAGCATTTTTTGTTTTGCTTGGCCCATAGTATGCACTAATAAATAGTAGCTGCCACTATGACTACTACAGCATGTTAAGCAAGCATGTGTGAGAATGGAAGCATGTGGAGGAATCGAGGCATGTGATTTCTACACTCGGGAGTGCTGAATAAACCATGTTGTGTACCTGTGTTCCGACTGTGATCCATCATATAAGGTCGAAGTGGCATTTTCCATTGTGGTGTCATGTCAGCACTCAAGAGAATTCGGGAACATTTGGGAACACTCAAGAGAATTTGGATTTTCAGATTAGGAATGCTTTTCTCACTGTGTTGTTTTGTTTTGCTTATTTTCTACTTTGTGGAGCAAAGATATTATTGAAAATGTCAAATGCATGATACCAATAGGATAATACAAATATTCCAAAATTAGAAAGACTTCTAGTCCAAAGCATTTTGATAAGGGATGCTCAACCTACTGCCAACAACTATAATTATTTGTACACCTTTATTTCACTATGTCCTCATTCACCCAATTGTCTTTTCATTTCTCATATTTTATTCAACTACATCATAATCTAGACAAGGAAAATTGAGTCAGAATACTGACACATTCAGTTAAAACTCGGATCAGAAATTCCAATTGTCTCAAAACCTGGAGTCCATGTTTTTTGTAAAATGTTTCTTTTTTTTTTTTTTTTTGAGTTGGAGTCTCACTCTGTCGCCCAGACTGGAGTGCAGTGGCCGCTCCCGGCCACCGCAGCCTCGACCTGCTGGGCTCCGGCGGTCCTTTCGCCTCAGCTTTCCAAGTAGCCGGAATCACAGGCGCGCGCTACCACGTCCGGCTGATTTTTTGATTTATTGTAGAGATGAGGTCTCGCTGCCCAGGCGGGTCTCGAACCCGTGGGCTCAGGCAATCCACTCACCTCAGCCTCCCAAAGGCGCGGGATTACAGGCTGAGCCACCGAGCCCGGCTTGTAAAATGTTTCTAATGAAAAAATTGTTCCACTGAAAATGACTATCTCTTACTTTTCGAAAATGATGGAGGTCATCTAAACACGTAGTGTGAGGCTCCAACTCTCTCTTAAATGAATTTATTTTCTTTATTTCCCCAATTATCTCTTTATCCTTTTATTTCAAGGAGAAAAGTATTCCTCCTCCTCGAAGTTACCTTTCCCCAAGGTTCTGGTATCCTTGAGAAAATTGCTTCCATATTTTCTCTATTCTTTTTATTTGCCTTAAAAATATCATGAGATGTCTTTAAATTTTTTTGCAAAAAGTGGTACATACAAATATCCAGTAGAAAAAAAGTTAAAAGTCACCCAAAATGTTACCACCTAGAATCGCTATTATATGTGATCATTATTTCAGACATCTCTTTTTATTTGCACATGGAAAGAAAAATAAAAAATAGCTATAACTCCTAAAAAATCCAACTGCTTATAAATTTAAAATATTTAATTTATTTTTATTGAAATCCTTAGACAATGTAAAAATGAAACAGAAGGACAAATTTTAGGTAAATATTTTCTTGCCAAAATAAATATTATTTCAAGAGAAACCTTAAAGTTTTGGGAGGAGAAAAGACAAGACGTTTGAGATTTCTACTTCTAGCCCATATGGAATAACAGGGACTAGATGTATCCTCCTACCTTAAAAGTAAATAACTGAATAAAATATATAAAACAATAGTTTTAACATATTGAAAAACAATGCCACACTGTTTTTCTGAGAGAGAAAAGCAAATAAAGTAAACCTTATGATTATTCTAGCTAACTTCCTACAGAGAGTGTCCAAGACCTGAAAACAGGGAGGGTACACTTAAAAAGAGCCTGGTAATCTGTCTGAGATGAGAAATCAGAGTTCTGAGTTTAGGAAGGGTCAAGGTGCTTAGAATTCATGGGACAGCGTCACAAACTGGGGACAACTCCAGAGAGAAAAGTTCTAGAGATCTATAGAGGGTTTCCCTTGACTCTTTAGCTCATCACTGCATCAGCTGAGGAAACCATAATGGTAGGGAAAGATCTACTAGAAAGAAGCAGGTAGAACCATTCCTGGAAATCACACAGGTTTGAGAATAATACACAGGGTTGAGAAGATCCCATTAGCCAGAGTGGAAAGACTTCTTAACTTCTGAGACAATCAACTAGAAATGTTGAAAGATTATTAACTCTGTAATGGAGTCCATTAAACTTGAAGGTGACTTTTACATGATTTAGATTTTCTGTTTGAATATCCGAAGAATTTTTTGTTATAATTGATTGAATGTCGACTCTTCTATTTCAACTTTGGCCAAAATATGGTGCACTCATTCAATCTGGTTATTCATGTCTTCTAATTAAGGGGAAATTTTTCTGTATTTATTATGGTATACTTTCTTTGTTTATTTGTGTGATTGTCTACTTTAAAAATCCTCATGTTGGCCGGGCACAGTGAGTCAGTCAGTAATCCCAGTGCTTTGTGAGGCCGAGGCGAGAGGTTTGCCTGAGCCCATGGGTTCGAGACCAGCCTCGGCAACTTAGTGACACCTCATGTCTATAATAAATCACAAAAACTAGCTGGACCTGGTGGCGTGAGCCTGTAGTTCCAGCTACTTGGAAGGCTGAGGCAGAAGTATCGCTTAAGTCCAGCAGTTGGAGGCTGCGGTGGCCATGAGTGTGCCGCTGCACTCCAGCCTGGGCGACAAGAGTGAGACTCCAATTAAAAAAAACAAAAAAATCCTCACGTTGGCTTATTTTTGTCTATCTTCCAGATCTATTATTTTCTCTATTATATGTCTTCTTTTAAAAAATTTTATCTGTATATCACTTTACTAGGGCTGCCATAACAAAATACCACAGATTGAGTGGCTGAAACAACAAAAATTTATTTTTCTGCTGTTCTGGAGAATAGAGCCTGGCAGGGTTGGTTTTTCTCTCTTTGGCTTATAGATGACTGCTTTCTTGCTGTGTCCTTACATTATCCTTTCCCTGTGCACATGCATTCCTAGCATCTCTTTTTCTTCTTCTAAGGACACCAGTTCTATTGGATTAAGGCCCTGCCCTTATGACCTTATTTAATGATATTTATTTCAGGAAACTATCTTTGAATACAGTCACCTTAAAATGTGACTACATCTGGAAGTTAGAGTTTCAACATATGATTTTTGGGAGGACACAATTCAGTCCATAATATGATGCATTCAAATAATCATCCTAAGTCTTTTTTATATTTTAGTCATATATATGCTATTTCATGAGGTTTCCAGTTTAGTGATTTTCAATTGGAATTAGTATTTTCGTCATATTTTTTTTGTAGCTCTTTAATCTCTACTTTCATTTTGCCTTGTGCTTCACATCTTGACCTTGCATTCTTGTTCTATTATATTTATGTTTTTACAAGATTCTTCTACTTCATGAAATAATGATAGGGAATTACCTTCTGTTTCATGAGTTATATTTTCTTCCAGATTGGATTTTTCATCACTACTGTGAATAAATATTCCTTCCTTTCTTCCCCCACCCCCCCGTAGAATATTGCAGGGTTGTGGTGATTTTTTACTTCATTTTGTTTTGTTTTTACCTTGTTTCTCTACGTAAGTTGGGAAGTTTTTCTCAAATCTCCTATTTATTCTAATGATGAGGATTTTTTTTCCTTTAGTATTTAATTTGAAAATAATTTGTCTTACCTTTTGCTTCCATCAAGCACAATTCAGAAAACTCAAGAGGAGAAGGAAAGTCCATTTTTTTACCCATATATTTACTCTTTCGGTTGTTGTTGTTTTTCTGATGTCCTGAGCTTGCTCTTTTTTCTTTCTTTCTTTCTTTTTTTTTTTGTTGTTCATTTGTTTCAAAAATTTCCTTTAGCCATTCTTTTCGAGTTGGTCTCCTGGTGACAGATTCTCTTCATTTCCTTCATCTGAAAATGTCTAAAATTTCTTGAAGTATATTTTTATTAGATAAAGAATTCTGAGTTGGTAGTTTTTATCTTTCAGTACTTAAAAATAATATTCCACTTCTTTCTGGTCTCCATGGTTTTTAGTGAGAAATATGCTCTTATTCAAATTATTGTTTTCTTTAAGTTAAAGTGTTGTTTCTTTTTTGTTGATTTCAATATTTTTTCTTTGTTTTTTTGTTTTCAGAAATTTGTATATGCTGTGTCTTAACATGCATTTGTTTGGTTTTACCTTGTTTAAGTTTCTCTCAGCTTTTTGAGTCTGCAGGTTTTCTGTCTTTTGCCAAATTTGGAGGATGTTCAGCTCTTTTTTAAAAAATGCTCTTTTTCAGCTCCATGTTCTTCCTCCAATTTTTTTCAGGACTTCTGAAGTTCTCTTTCTGTGTGTGTGTGTGTGTGTGTGTGTGTGTGTGTGTGTGTGTGTACACACTTTCCTTTTAGTTTGTCTTCCCTTTTGCTTCCACCAAGCACAATTCAGAAAATAGACTATATGTATATAATCTATTTTCTCTCTATTGTTCAGATTGGGCAATTTTTTTATTGTTCTATCATAAAGCTCACCAATTCTTTCTCCTGTCCTATCCATTCTGCTGTTGAGCCAATCCAATGAGCTTTTAAATGTTGGTCATATTTTTTTAGTTCTAAAATTTCCATTTGATTTATCTTTATATCTTCTATTTATTTGCCAAGGCTTTTTAAAAAAAAATTGTTTCAAGTATGGTCATAATTGTTTATTGAAGCATTTTAATGATAACTTCTTTAATCTCTTTGTCAAATAATTCCAGTATCTTTGTTGGTGTCTATTGGGTTTCTTTTCTTATTCAGCTTGAAATTTTCCTGGGTTTTGATATGGCAAATGATTCTCAATGTATCTTAGATACTTTGAGTATTATGTTATGAGACTTCGGATATTATTTAAATCTTCAGTTTTAACAGACTTTCCCTGACACCACAATGGTGGGAGAAGGAAAATGGCACTTAGCTTTTGTCATGTGGAAGTCTAGATCCCTGCTCAGCATGCCAGGGAGGAAGGGAAGGGAGTCTCATTATTGCTGGCAGTGTTAAAAGTGCAAGTTCCTCACTAGGACTTCTGCCCTGACTGGGAGAGGAAAAGGCAACTTGTTGCTGCTACCCACATGATCTTCATTGATGCTAAGTTGAGGAATCATTGGAAGTTGGTGGAAGTCAGTCTTCCCACTCAACCTTCTCTAAAATCACCCTGGTGGGAAAGGGATGAGTTCCTCTTTACCACCAGGTGGGCTTAGAAGCTTAGGTTACCAATTTGGCCTCTACTGACACCACTTGTTAGGGGTGTTAGGGGGCGTGGAGAAAGTTCTTTGCTGTGTGAAAGTTTAGGGTTCTGATTCAGCTTTTGCTGATGGGAGTGGCAATGAAGTTGCAGTTTCTCCAGGATGTTTGGTTGGATTAACAAAGTCACTGTCTAAACGTTTTCTGCCTTGCTAACCAGTCCGTTTTCTGGACCTTTGACTAGACAGAGTCAGCTTATCTTGATGTTTTGCTTGTTTTTACCTGAAGCTAGTGTCATTTCTGAGTTGCCAGATTCTCCCTAACCCAATCTGGTATACATGAAGCAAAAAGAAAACCCAGAGAATTCACTGCTGTGCTTTTCTCAGGTTCCAAAATCCCTATCTAGTTGACCTTCTTCTTTCCACTTTCCAGAATTTTTTGTTCATTTTGTATGTAACATCCTGGAATTTTTGCTGTATTTAATGGGAGGAATAGAGAGAAGTACATCTACTTCAAATTGCCCTGTATATTGTCTTCTCCTCCTCTTCCTCTTCCTCCTCCTTCTCCTCCTTCCCCTTCTTGGCAACAATGTAGTGTGGTAGCTGGATGTTGAGTTCAATCCACTTTTCTGTGACCTGATATTAGAGTAATGTGATAGGGGGAGAGCTCTGTGCAACTGTGAGTTACCTTAATCAGAGAAACTGTAGTTTGTTCTGTCTTTAGACTTTAATAGTTTTCATTCAGGGGGTGAATAAAACCACCCCCTGGATGAAAAATACTCACAGTGAAGGATAATTTGGTAATTTTTCTAAGCAAGAACTTATGTCTAAGAGAGACTCTTCTGGTTGTTTAATTACAGTCGACCCTTGAACAATGTGGGGGTTAGGAGTGCCACATCCCTGTGCATTTTGAACTCCATATATGACTTTTGATTCCCCCAAAACTTAACTACTAATCACTCACTGTTGACCTTACTAATAACATAAAGTCTTACCATAAAGTTGATTAACACATATTATATATGTCATATGTATTATATACGGTATTCTTACAATTAAGTAAGCTAAAAAAGAAAATGTTGCTAAGAAAGTCATAAGGAAGAGAAAACATATATACAGTTAACTAAGTAGAAGTGGATCATCAAAAAGGTCTTCATCCTTGAAGTCTTCACATTGAGTAGACTGATGAGAAGGAGGGGTTGGTCTTGCTGTCTCAGAGGAGGCAGAGACAGAAGAAATTTTCTGTGTACGTGGACTCAAGTAGTTCGAAACCATGTTGTTCAAGGGTCAACTGTACTTTGTTTTGCCTTTACCTCTTCCTATGTAACTTTCTTGCATTTATACCTTCTATGATAAAATAATTTTTAAAAAGAAGAGGTAAAGTATAAATCCGAACCAGTCTTCTCTCCAAATCTTACAGTATTCATGAAGACTTTTAGGGTTTTGTTGACTCTCCAGTATTGTTTCTGAGGTGTTGGAGGGTTAGATCAAGGTTTCTAACCCTTGAGGCTATTGGCTTTTTGGTCTGGATAATTTCTTTGTCGCTGCCCTATGTATTGTCAGACGTTTAACAGCATCTCTGGCCTCTACCCACCCAGTGGCAACACCCCCCATTTGTAACAACAAAATATATCTCCAGACATTGCCAAATGTCCCCAGGGTGACAAAATTAGTCCTGACTGTGATCATTTGTGTTAGAAATAGTGCTATGCCATTCTCTCCCAAATCCTCATTTTCATTCCTTGGCAGCTCCTTCAAGGTTTATGTCAGAAACTCACATTCCTTTTCCTGTTTGTTTACTGCCAACATAGTTTTGGTTGGTTTTTTTCCTACTAGACTTATTCTATCAATTTGGTACGAGAGAACATTTTCTCCTCTTTCCTCATCCTTTGTTCAGATTTTTGCTCTGTTAACTTTTCCTGCACTGATATTCTCTAATATGGAAAAGAAAACATTAATACACATGACCTTGCTAGTTCCTCTGTGTCTCTTATAAGTCTTCAAATTGTTTTATTTGTTTATTTATAGACTCCAACTGGACGTTTTCTGACACAGAATACAATAAGGCTGCAGGAACAGCAAACTGAAAAGACAAAGCAGAAAAGACACAGTTTTATCTATTTTATAATTAAGTTACAGAAGGGCTAGCCATTAGGTAACAAAACAGTTGCGCTTGATGGAAGAATTCTTTTTCTAGTGCCCACACTTTTGGAATTCCCACTCTCTGTTGTCCAGTGGACACACCTATTGAGTTTTGAGCCAACAAGAGATGCAGTAGAAGTGAAAAGCATGGTTTACAGACTCCCCATGCAAGGGTAAACTCTTCTGAAGTAGCAGAAGCCTGGTTAGCTTGACATTCTATACAAAGATCTATAATGTGGTTCCTGCAGATGGCACAGTTATCAACCACAATATCCCAGGCTCAGAGGGCTACTGCATTCCACTTTTTAACTTCAAAGTGCTTCTTGCCCACGCTGCTGTTGGTGCTGCTCAGGGCATCCATATCCATCGCTGCCGCCATTTTGGAAACACACCCCAAATACTTTATTTTTATTTTTTTAGATTAGAAAATATAATTTATTTAAAAGTAAAAGAGAGAGAGAGAGAAGATTCACCTTCCGAAGGTGGGGGAGGCGGCCAAAGCCAGGAAGCATGGCCACAGCCATAGCTCAAAGAGCACAGGTCACACCAGAGTCTAGCAAGGTAATGGCCCCCAATACTTTAAATAAGTTGTTTATATGGCATCTGTTATTACTTACCCTCTTATTATTAAACACTCTCCTAATCACAATAAGTCCTTTAGCTTTCCACCTGTTTGGTTTCTTTATATCATTGACCTCTTCTAGAATAATAGTAGTGCCTTAAAGAGCTCATCTACTTTGCCAGCTCCAAATTTTAATTTTAAAGATCTCCAAAAGAACATTTCTTACATGGCATCTTATTTTTGCTCTACTTCCTTAACTCAGTTCCCACAAAATATCTTCTCGTATGCCCCAATGACATATTTGAAACAAGCTTGCTATCATTTCCTGCAAGTCAGCTTCTCCTCTGATGTCTTTATTTCTATCATGTACCCAAGTATCCTTCATATTCCCACTTCAACTATTGTAATACTTCCTTTGTTTCCTCATGCCTGAGTTATTTGAAACTACTTCCTACTTATCTTCCTGTTTCTAGTCTCTCATATACCAACTAGGATCAGATCAATCTTCCTTAAATTCTACTTATAATATAATATTGAGTTTCCGTGAAAACCAAAACTAAACAAACAAAAACTTCAATGATCACTCTCTTTACCCCTCTACTTTCAGACTGAAGTACCAGAGAAATCAAATATATAGAGAATAGCATCTAAGATTACACTTCATAGCCAAACTAGATAGTGGATTAAATTTTAGTGTGTGGTGATTCCTAAAAGATCTTAAAATCGACCTCCCATAAGATTCTGCAATCCCCCTACTTGGAATATACCTGGAGGAACACAAATCACTCTATGAAAAAGATACCTGCACATGCATGTTTATTGCAGCATTATTTCCAATAAAAATGGAATCAACCATACTGCCCATCAAAAGAGGACTGGATTAAAAAATACAGTACACACACGATGAAATATTACACAGCCAAAAAGAAGGACAGAATTAAGAAGGACTTAGAAGCTATAATATTGAGTTATCTATCACAGAAACAAAGAACCAAGTATCACATGTTCTCACTCATAAGCAGACACTGAACAACTATCATAATACTATAAGAAAGGGACTGGTGGCCCGGCTCAGTGGCTCAGCCTGTAATCCCAGCATTTTGGGAGGTTGAGGCTAGTGGATTGCCTGAGCCCGCGGGTTCAAGACCAGCCCAGGCAGCTTGGAAAGACTTCGTCTCTACAATAAAAATTAAAAATCAGCTGGGTGTGGTAGTGCACAGCTGTAGTTCTGGCTATTTGGAAGGCTGAGGCAGAAGGATCGCCAGAGTCCAGCAGGTCAAGCATACCACAGCACTCCAGCATGGGCAATGGAGTGAGACTACAACTCAAAAAAAAAAAAAAAAAAAAGAGAGAGAGAGAGAGAGGGATTGGCAGTAGTGGGAAACTGCTAGAGGAGGGAGGTCAGGATTGGCAGCAGTGAGAAACTGCTGCGGGGAGGGCACACCTCATCAACAAGGGTACCTGCATAATGAACATTTGTATAACTAACCCTGAATTATACACCACATATCCAAAATTTTAAAAATAAATGAATAAAAATTTACTACTTTGTATGAAATAAAATAAAATAAATATTAGTGTGTAAGTCGGCAAATAATTTATATAAGTATACTACAGTTTGATTTTCCACAAAGCCACATAAACTAGTTTAATCAGCAGAACAGAAACAATCAGTTTTATAGTCATACCTCTGAATCTAAATGCTGTTTTTCTATTCATTTAAGTATTCAGTGTTGTACAATTATTACTAAACTATATTTATAAGTGGAATGGATAAATGGAAACAGTTTACTCAGCATGGGTGTGCTTGTAGTTGAAGATTTCCCTTTAAAATTCTGTTAATAGTAGTGTAATGCTTTTTTATAAGCCAAAAACACTCTAAAAAGTTAAAAAGAAAAATATATTTACAATTTTATGCATAAATCAGAGTCAAAAGCCTAGGAATGCTTTGGACCATGGGTAGATGTAGGAATGTTTGCAATAGAGACATTGTCAAAGGTCATTTAGATCACATCCAATAAAGTGGCAGTGATCAATCTTTTCCTTAAGAAAAGACACCTGATAAATTTTAAAGTTTGGCCTTGAAACTAAGCCCCAAAGAGAACTCAAAGTGCGTCACATTTCCTCTTCCATGAGTCCTTCCTTATTCAACCAAAAATAGAGACGCACAAGACTAGCAGTCCTAAGCACTCTGTTTATCTGCAATGAAGAAAGCAAATTATGTGGAAGCCTGCCAACTTACCAGTCTCGCCTTATCCCACTCTTCTACCCTTCTTATTTTATAGCTACGTAGTCTTAAGTTCTTCAAATTTCACAGCTCCTTCCCATCTCAGAGGAGCCACATGGAGTTTCCTTTTCTAGAATGTTTCCCCCTCTGCCCTTACTTTTAGTACTTCATTCTCACTCATCCTCTATGTCTTAATTTAAATGCCAAGTCCTGACTGACATTTAGAAATGGTAAAGACAGGATCCCGGCCCCTGCCAACCCACCTCACTTTTCCTATCACAAATCATTAAAAAACAAGGAGGATAAAACACCAGAAATATCAACCTAATCTTATACAATTCAAGTAGGTATGTGTAACTTTGAAGTACAGAAAGGGAGGAGGAGATGCCAGATACAGGCAAGAAAAAAAGGGAAGCACCAAAAAGATGTGTGATGACTTTTTTTTTTTTTAATTTGAGTTGGAGACTCACTCTGTCACCCAGGCTGGAGTGCCACGGCTCACTCACGGCCACCCCAGCGTCGACCTGCCAGGCTCTGGCGAACTTTCTACCTCAGCAGCAAATGGGCAAAAGACATGAATAGACACTTCTCAAAAGAAGATAAATGGGCAGCAAACAAGCACATGAAAAAGTGATACTCGGTTCTTTGTTTCTGTGACAGATCACTCAGTATTATAGCCTCTAAGTTCATCCAAGTTGTTGCAAAGTTCATAATTTTGTCCTTATTTATGGCTGTGTAATATTCCATTGTATATATGTACCACATATTTTTTAGTTCTCTTTTGTTGGGTGGCATGGCTGGTTCCCTGTTTTTGCTATTGTGAATAATGCTGCAATAAACATGCATGTGCAGATATCTTTTTCATAGGGTGATTTGAGTTTCTCGGGGTATATTCCCAGTAAGGGGATTGCAGGGTCGTATGAGAGGTTGACTTTGAGATCTTTTAGGAATCACCACACTGTTTTCCACAGAGGCTGTACTAGTTTACACTCCTACCAACAGTGTAGAAGTATTCCCTTTTTGCCACATCCTCCCCAGCATCTGTTGTTTTTGAGTTATTGGTGATTGCCAATCTGACTGGAGTTAGGTGGTATCTCAGTGTGGTTTTAATTTGCATTTCTTTGATGACTAGTGAGACTGAGCATTTTTTCATGTATCTGTTGGCTACTCGTATGTCTTCTTTGAGAAGTGTCTATTCACGTCTTTTGCCCACTTTGTAATGAGTTGTTTGTTTTTTCTTTTTGGCACATTTGAGTTCCTTGTAGATCCTAGATGTTAGGCCTTTGTCAGATATACAGTTGGCAAATATTTTTTCCCGGTCTGTGGGCTGTCTTCCACTTTCTCAGTGGTTTCTTTGGCTTTGCAGAAGCTTGTCAGTTTGATGAGATCCCACTTGTCTATCTTATCTCTTATGGCATAGGCACTTAGGTTTTTGACCAAGAATTGGTAGCCAGTTCCAATTTCCATAAGAGTGTCTCCTAGGTTTTCTAAGGTTCTTATAGTTTGAGGTTTTGCATTTTGGTCTTTGATCCATTTAGAGTCAATTTTTGTGTATGGTGATAGGTAGGGATCTAGTTTTAATCTTCTGCAAGTGATCAGTTGGTTTACTCAGCACCATTTATTTAATAGGTTCTCCTCTCCCCAGTAGTTGGTGGTGTAGGTTTTACTGAAGATGAGTTGGTTGAGTTGGTTGAGAAACTGATGTTTTGCTTCTGGAATCTCTATCCTGTTCCACTGGTTTATATGCCTATTCTTGTACCAATACCAGGCTGTTTTGATTATTGTAGCTTTATAATAAAGCTTAAAGTCTGGGAGTGTGATGCCTTCCACTTTTTTTTTTTTTTTTAACTGAGAATTGTTTTGGCTATTCATGGTCATTTATGTTTCCATATGAATTCCTGTGTTGTCATTTCCAGGTCTGAGAAGAATGCTGCCTGTAATTTAATGGGTATGGTGTTAAATCTGTAGATTGCCTTGGGTAGGATGGCTATCTTAACAATGTTGAACATAAAGCTGTTTTTATAAAGAAAAACAATGCATGCAATAAAAATAAAGTCTATCTTGTATACTATTTAATGGGCTACAGTTAACCACTAATGTAGCAAGAGAAACTTGTTCCATGTCAGTTTCACCAACTTGTCAAGCAGTTCAGTGACACAGACTTCAAGAGGGACTGCTTGAAGTTATATCTAATTACTCTTTCTTTTTTTTTTAATTTTAAAGATGTGGGGTACAATTCAGGATTAGGTATACAAATAGTCATCTTACAGGTACAGTTTGGGTCTCTCTTTGTGATCCTAACAAATTACAGTAATCTTTCTTTGTACAAGTTTTCATCCTGGGCATTCATCTTACAACCAGATCTTTGTACGCAAAAACAAAAGAAGAGCATCAGTAACAAAAGAAAAACAGTCCAATTAAATGGCAATTAGACAACTTAGCTTTGGATAATTAGGAGATTGCCAGTCTGTTTTTATGCCATAAACTCAGTTTCCTATACTTCTAGAAATGTTTGATTTAGAGATTCTAAGCTCAGAAGGAAGACCACTGTCTTTTAGTGATTGGTCATTACAAAGTTACTTTCCTTTTTTTCTGTGATGCCCACCACACTTAGCATGGTGGGGTGTAGTATAGTGATTAAGCACAATTTATTTGTTTATTGATGACCGTGGAAATTTGCATAAGTGACTCTGTTTGGCACACCATTTCCTTATCTGTAAAATGAAGATAATAGTACTTACCTAGAAAGAGTTGCTGTGAGGCTAAATTGAGATGACTTCTTATAGTACCTGCCTTACATTTTGATTTCTGCATGCTTTTTTAAATCTTTATGACAACCTTGTAAAATGAATATCATCATCCCATTTTATAAAGATACTGAAACTCAAAAGTTAAATAATTTAACAAGATAATAGAGTAGGTGAAAAAGTAGATTAATTCAATTCAAAAGGCCAAGTTCTTTTTACCACGCTGTGTTATTTTCCCAGCATAGTTATTATGTATTTGCTAATTAATATTTGAGATATGACTTCAAAAGATACTAGAACATAAAATGTGGGAGGTGGATGTTCTCTATCGAAGACAATTACTTATGTTGTCTGTGCTCATTTTTTAAAATAGGAATGTCTCCAGAATCTGTAGATCATTATTTTTTAATGTGCCCAATGGTGGCAACATTTTAAGATTAAGGAAAATCGCCAAACGCATTAAATATATGAGTGTGAGTGATTAACCTAGGTAATTAAATTTATGGTAAAAGCAAGAGGAGACTAGCTTTTCTATTGATCCTGCTTTTCTTGTGGTTTTGAAAGACATTTTCAAAGGAAGGGTGCCAAAATTGTGTAAAAGAATGATGATGTCAATTGAAATAAGTACATAGTGTTTTATGGCGATCATTTTATTTCCTTTTTTAATTTTCTTTTTTTTTTAAAGGACCTAATTGGATTTTATTAGCAATTCAAGAATCAGGCAGCATCCCATCTAAAGATTTACAAAGGCACTCCAATGTGCTGAGCTAAGGAAGCAAACCTTATAAGTGGCAAAAGGCTGAATAAAGCAGACATGAGGAGTAAAAAGTGATTGGTCATTACAAAGTTACTTTTCTTACAGGATTAAAACTGGGAGTACTTCCTAATCTTGCCAATCTAGGTAAACCGTTTATTGTAAATCTTCTGTTTTTGCTAAACTGGCTTGTTTTATAGTTCAGTTTGAGTATGTGGCACCTAGCACAGGTGACTCCATTCTGGTTTGGTTTCGTCTATTGGGGCATAGGGTAGGAACTCAGTCCAAAACAAAGGTTTTTATTTAACATATCTCAGGTGTCTCCTGAGATGGGGCATAGCATTACTTCTATGGTATTCTTGCTAGAAACCCATCATCTGTCTGATCATGAAACAAGAGAGACAAACCCAAACTGAGAAACATTCTTCAAAACAACTTGCCAATGCTTCAAAAAAGTCTTAAAGTCATGAGAAACAAAGAACTGAGTAACTATTACATGTTGGAGAAACCTGACAGTTTGTGGGATTCTGGATCGAATCTTGGACTAGAAAAAGGACGTTAGTGAGAAAAGTGATGAAATTCTGTTTTGTCTTTGTTAGGATGTGGGATACAGTTCAGGATTAGGTACATGAGTGGTCAACGTATAGCTGACATTTGGGACTCCCGTTGTTCCTCACTTCGCCTGGCTCAGGATCAGTTACCCTGATTGATGTTATGTATCTACCACCCCACCCCTGGCAGTGTCCTGCTACTGCCAATCCCTTTCTTGTGGTATTATGAGAAATGTTCAGGGTCCACTTATGAGTGAGAACATGTGGTACTCAGTTCTTTGTTTCTGTGATAGATCACTGAGTATGATAGACTCTAAATCCATCCAAGTTGCTGTGAAGTCCACAATTTTGTCCTTTATCGCTGCATAATATTCCATTGTGTATATGCACCACTTTTTTTTTTTTTATCCAGTCCACTTTTGAAGGGTAGCATGGTTGGTTCCATGTTTTTGCTACTGTGAATAGTGCTGCAATAAATATGCATGTGTAGGTATCTTTTTTGTAGAATGATTTGAGTTCCTCTGGGTATATTCCTAGAAGGGGGATTGCTGGGTCATGTGTAAGGTCAATTTTTAGATCTTTTAGAAATCGTCATATGGTGCTCACTTTAAAGAGGCAAACACTAATTGAGTAAGATCAGATGCTAACCTGAAAAATATCAAACTCCTAATGTTACAGACATAACTCATGTGACCTTCAGCCTACCTGTTCAAGTAGTGATTCAAGTGGCAAATCATTTCGGCCTCTTCTCAGGTAGCTTTGCCTACATAAATATTACAGTTGAGTGTATTTTTTAGTTACTATGTGGCTTGTTGCGCTGAATACTAATTTGAAAATATGTTACATAGTCACTATTTATGCTTGTTTGGATATTATAAATTTTTCACTAATGCAACTGTCTAACATTAAAAAATAAGAAATGTTTGTTACACAGTTATTCCAACTAATTTAGTATAGAATCCAGGTTTATAAATTCAAAGCTAATTATAAGAACAATTCATAGATTTATTGCAATTACACAAGAAAGAGACTGAGTACCAAGATGTCTGACTTTAGTTTCCATTGTGACTGCTGTATGACCATGGGCAAATGGTTATTACCTCTGATCTAACTCTCACTTGAAAGAATTATGTGATGTGTCACATATCTTGTTAATGGCAGGGCCTCAGTGTCTTCTGATGGACTACAAGTTGAAATTGCTTTTTTAAACCCAATTTTCACTGGAACCATGAGAAAGTTATATAATGTTTTGATAACAATGACTTTTCCTTTATCTTGTATTTGAAAAAAATAAATGTTTATATATGTATGTTATCCTGGCATAAATCAATTGAGTATTGTCATAAAGAATGTGAAAGATTTACGTAGACAGTCTCAGCATTTACAAAGATATTTATCCTGCTAGAAGAATATATGTCTTAAGCAAAAATATACAACTTTTACAAATGTAAAGGGTTTTTTTTTTTATAAAACCGTTACACACATTACAGACAACTTGTAATAAAGTGAATGAAGAACTTATTCTAATCATTTATGATGGAACCAAGCTTTCAAAAGTAAAGACCAATTGACCAACTTCCCAAGTCATATATTAGTTAAACACTTAAGAATCACATGCTTAGTAGCTTCATTATTTATTCTCAAGACACATAATACATGCTTTGGTCTACATGTATGTTCTAGCTCCTGATAAATATTGCTGCTGGAGTTCCTTGTTATACACTATTTTCCAAATGCCTTGTGTAGGATCTATTTGATTTTTGCTGGTTGATTAGTTTGCAACCAATAAATATGACCATTAATAAGCAATAGCTATGTTTGATGTCTTTGAAAGAAAGTCACACACATATGCCTGCATGCACACACAAAGAGAGAGAAAAATACTTACCTGAACATCTGTCATTTTCTTTCAAATTTGGACTTGGTTAGGAGGATGCCAAGTACACAGCAACGGCCAGGTGCTGACAAGCAAAGTTCAGCAAATAATTGAAGATAGCCAAAATGTTTACTACCTCTTCTTTTGTAAAATTTAATTATGAAATGCAGAATCACAAGATGTATAAGAAAAATTATTGCTTATGGCATAGAATCTTAATTATAGTGGGATAACTTTATAGGATACCTTAAAAATACATGATACCAGAATCAAGTTTTATCTTTAAGGTCAAGAATGCTCCTCTGGGAATTCAGTTTGATGCCAGCAACCCAGTCTTTTTAGTTTTTTATCCAGAGTTTAAAAGGCCACTTCAGATGAGGCCCTGACCAATAGGCTTTAGCTCTAATCTTTAACACCTCAGGTTGCACTTTATCATTTTTTATTGTTTTTCAATTTTCTGGATGCTCAGCTGAAAATACAAGGATTAGCCGGCTCTGAGAGACATTGGTACATTTAGCCATGTAGGTCATGTTGGAATGTAAACAGCAGTCTATTCACTTATTTCTACAAATATTTACAGCACTATGTGCCCAGTGTGGTCATTGTGGATATAACTCCTGTGACCAAAAGTGTGTGAACACTTCTGTGAACACATTCTCTCCCCAAAGCAGCTACCGTATAGCAAACAACACACAAATACTTTCATCTCAAATAACCGAATAATACTCCTTTGTGCAAAAGGAGAAGATTTTTACAGCTTCTTTTTCACTTTCCAATTTGGGAATATGCCTAGAAGTGCTGAGAATTTACTAGATACTAACCAGAAATTCTATCTGTGGGATTTTGGCAGGGAAACTATGTTAGGTATTTGCAAATGAAGATCTGAACATCTAGCAGTTAACACTTAACACTTAAACTTATTCCAGTAGTGAAGGCATATTTCTGAGGCATGCGGTACACCTTATGAGAAGCTAGTGACAGAGGCAGTATATGAAATAAGAAGAAAAATGTTGACGTAAAAAGTTTTCCTGAGTCGAGCACCATGGCTCATGCCTGTAAACCTAGCACTTTGGGAGACCAAACTGAGAGGATTGCTTGAGCCCTGGAGTTTGAGACCAGGATGGGCAACATAGTGAAACTTTGTCTCTACAAAAATAAAAAAAATTAACCAGGCATGGTGGTGCACACCTGCAGTCCCAGCTATCAGGAGGCTGAGGCGGAAAGATCACCTGGGCCCAGGAGGTTGCGGCTGCAATGAGCCATGATCATGCCACTGCACTCCAGCCTGGGTGACAAAGTGAGATTCCAACTCAAAACAAACAAACAAAAACAAATGCATACACAACAGAATAATAAGAACCAGATTTACTTTCCCACTTAAACGAATATAGAATTGGAAAAAATAATTATAAGACATAACTATACAGGATTAGTGGAAAAAGACATCAAACCATGTAGAAAAATACTATGTATGTTCAGGAAGGTAAATGAAAGCAAGAGCATAATAAGGTGAGAAAAGGAAATTATAAAAAAGACCCAAATGGAAGCTTAGAGATAAAATATAAAATACCTGGTGGTAAAAAAAAAAAACAACACAGTGGATAAAATTAACAGCAGATTAGATACTGCAGAAGAAAAAAAGTGCACATATGGACCTAACAATAAAAACTATTCAAATAAAACATACGGAGAAAAATGACAGGAAAAACAATGAACAGGACATCAGTAAGATGCAGAACAAAGTCAAGCAGCCAGACATAACTGTAACTGGAGACCCAGAAAATGTAGGTTGAGGTGAGAACAGAAAAATTGAAAAAATAGTGTCCGCAATTTTCTAAATTTGATGAAAACTATAAACCCACAGATCCAAGAGTTCAACAAACCCCAAGCAGACAACATGAAGAAAACCACACAAAAGCACAGCATAATAAAAATCCTGAAAACCAATAATAAAGAGTAAATATTCAAAGCTGCCAGAGAACATGGAAATATTACATATAAAAGAGGAAAGATGTATTAGTCAACTCAGGCTGCCATGACAAAATGCCATAGACTTGTTGGCTTAAACCACAGAAATTTATTTTCTCACAGTTCTGGGGGCTAGAAGTCTAACGGCAGTGTGGCAGCATGATCAGGTTCGGGTGAGGGCTCTCTGGCTTGTAGAGGATCGCCTTTTAGCTGTGCCCTCAGATGATGCTTCCTCAAAGTGTAGAGAGAGAAAGATAAAGAGAGAGAATCTCTTTTACTTATAAGGCCACCAATCCTATAAGATTCAGACCCCAAACTTATGACCTTGTTTAACCTTAATTATCTCCTAAAAACTCTGTCTCCAAGTCCAATCACAATGGGGTTAAGACTGCAGCACATTAATTTTTTGGGGGGGTACAATTTAATCTATTTTAAAAAATAAGAATAATAGTAGTCTTCTCATTAAAAACTGCATCCAGGAAACATTAGGATGACATCTTTAAAAAGACTTTTCTCATATATAAAATCTGAGAGAATGTATTGCCAGTAGTTTGACACAACAAGAAATGAAAAAGAGCGTTCTTTATAAAGACAAGAAAAAATAATTTCAAGTGAAAATGTGGATCTTACAAATGAATAAAGAGTATAAGGTATGGTATCTAGGTGTATAAATATATTTTTATTATATCTAAATCTCTTTTAAAATAACTGACTGTTAAGAATAGTAATGTATCATGGGGTCTAGAGCATATAAAAATAAAATGCATGACAGCAAGCAGTAGCACAAAGTTTGGAGTGGGGGATGAACATATACTGCTCTAGAGTTCTTAAACTGTATATAAAATGATATATTATTATTTGAAGATAATCTCTACTAAGAGAAAGATGTGCTCTGTAAACTTGAGAGGAATCAATTTTAAAAATGAGACAAGTTGGGGGGGAAACCCCAAAATAGCAAAACCCTGAAATAAAAACAAACACAAGCCAAGAAAATGGGATCATAAAAAACACAATTCAAAAGAAGGCAGGAAAAGAAGAAAAAGATTACGAAGAACAATTGAGGACGAACAACAGAGAACAAATAAGAAGATGGTGGATTTAAAACCAACCACATTGATAATTATATGAAGTATAATAGGTTGAACATTCAACTTAAAAGACAGGTGATCAGCATGTATGAAAAGCAAGACTCAGTTGTATGCTGTCTACAAAAAAAAACCACTTTAAATAGAAAGATGCATAATTTAAAGTACAAGGATAGAAAAATGGGTTTTATAAAGGCTAGAGTCACTACATTAATATCAGACAAGGTATATTTCAGAACAAAGAAAATTACCAGGGATTAAAGGGTCATTTCATAAAGATAAAGAAGTCAACTCATCAAGACTTTAACATCCTAAATATATACAGTATGTTGGGGCTACTATAACAAAAATGCTGGGTCATTTGTCAGTAACAGAAATCTATTGCTCACAGTTCTGGAGGCTAAGACGTTCAAGATCAAGATGCCAGTAGATTCAGTGTCTAGAGAGCTCATTCCTTACAAATGGAGACTTCTATGTGTCCTCATATGGTAAAAGGGGGAAGATAGCTATCTGGGTTCTAAGGCCACTCATCTCATTTACAACCTAATCACCTCCCAAAGATCTCACCTTTTATTATCATTCCCTTGAGAGTTAGGTTTTTTAAATAACTTTTGATATAACTTTCAATAGAACTTTGGGAGGAAACACAAACATCAGACCATAGCAAGACGCACCTAATAACAGAGTTTTGATGTTCATGAAGCAAAACCTGATAGAACTGAAAAAAGAAATGATTCCACAATTATACCTGGAGATTTCAACATCCTTCTCTCTATAGCTGCTAATGATGAATTACAGTTGGCCCTTGACAACACAGGTTTGAGCTGTGCAAGTCCACTTATTTTCTTCCTCCTCTGCCATCCCTGAGACAGTAAGACCAACCTCTCCTCTTCCTTGTCTTCCTCAGCCTATTCAATGTGAAGATGGTGAGGATGAAGACTTTTATGATGATCTACTTCCACTTGATAAATAATAAATATATTTTCTCTTCCTTATGAATTTCTTAATAAAATTTCCTTCTCTCTGGTTTATTTTTTATAAAAAATATACAGTATATACTACATATAATGTACAAAATATGTGTTAATCAACTGTTATTATCAGTAAGGCTTCAGGTCAACAATAAGATATTTATAGTTGAGTTTTGAGGGAGTCAAAAAGTTATATGTGGGTTTTCAGCCGGGCTCGGTGGCTCAGCCTGTAATCCCGCACTTTGGGAGGTTGAGGTGAGTGGATTGCCTGAGCCCGCAGGTTCGAGACCCGTCTGGTCAACTTGGCAACACTTCATTTCTACAATAAATCAAAAACTAGCCAGGTGTGGTAGCGCATGCCTGTAGTTCCAGCTACTTGGAAGGCTGAGGCAGAAGGATTGCCAGAGCCCAGCAGGTCGAGGCTGCAGGAGTGGCCACTGCATTACAGTCTGGGCAACAGAGTGAGATTCCAACTCAAAAAAAAAAAAAAAGTTATATGTGGGTTTTCAACTGCACAGGAGGAATCGACACTCCTAGTCTCTGCATTATTCCAGGGTCAACTGCATTCTCTTCTTGCTTAACAAAAAAACTAATGATATTTCTTCTTGGATATATATTTTTTGCATCCACTCAACTCTTTGCTCAAGAAGCAAAATTATGTTTCATCTATTATTTAGCATGTAGTATGCTAAAAAGCATCAACATAAAAAGAAAAATACTACAATTGGAAAAAGAAAAATCAAGGGGCAATTAAATAATATAGCTTTGGGTAACTAGGAAGTTGTAAGTCTGTTTTTGTGCTATAAACTTGGTTCCTGTATTTTTGGAAATGGTGTAAAGATTATAAGCTGTAGGAGGAAGGAAGCCAGTGTTATATACTTGCTCTGTGATGCCCACAATACATCAGGTGGTGTACAGTATAATGATTAATTGTAAAAAATTGAATTTGACTGATGGCTATGGAATCTTGAAAAAGTTACTTAAACATTCTGGCACACCACTTTGTTGTCTGTAAAATGAGGAGGAAAGCACTGGACTTGTTTCCTAGAGTTGCCATAAAAAATTACCAAAGCTTGGTCGCTTAAAATAATAGAAATGTATCCTCTCACAGACCTGGAGGCTAGAAGTCTGCAATTAAAGTGTCAGCAGTGTTGTGCGCTCTCTGAAGGGTGTAGGGAATAATCCTTTCTTGTCTCTTCCAGCTTTTGGTGACTCCAGGTGATTTGTGACTGCAAAACTCCAACCAGTGTCTCCTGTCTTTTTTGGGGCGGTGGAGGGTCAGGGTCTCATTCTCATTCTGTCACCAGTTTGCTGTCTGGCTGCAGTTCGGTGGCATGATCACGGCTCACCACAGACTTGACCTCCTGGGCTGAGATAATCCTTCTGCGTCAGCTTCCTGGATAACTGGGACTACAGTTACGTGCCACCAGGCTCGGCTGATTTTTTATTTTACGTAGAGATGAGGTCTTGCTATGTTGCCCAGTCTGGTCTCGAACTCTGATCTCAAGCAATCCTACCACCCTGGTCTGGGATTACAGGTGTGAGCCACTGTGCCTGGCCTCCGCCTCTGTCTTCACATGGCTCTCTCTCTCCTCCTATCTCTCTCATTCTCATTCTCATTCTCTCCCTCTCCTCTTAATGTGTCTCTCATAAGAACACTTGTCACTGAATTTAGAGCCCACTTGGGTTATCCAAGATGATCTCATTTTGAGATTCTTAACTCAATTACTTGCATAAAGACTCTTTTTCCAAATAAGGTCACATTCAGAGGCTCCAGGCATTAGGATGTGAATACATCTTTTTGGAGGCCACCACTTAACTCACAACAAGTACCTACCTAAAAGGATTGTTGTGAGATTTTAATGAGATGATTTTTCTAAAACACCTGTCCTATAATAATTGTTGAGTTCTAGGTAAATTATTTTTATTAATGTTCATATCTCACTGTACAAATTAAGAAACAAAGAAGATACATGGCAAATAAACACATGAAAAGGTGTTCAACATCACTAGTCATTAGTCATTAGGGAAATGCAAATTGAAACCACAATGAAATACCACTCCACACCTATCAGAGGTGCCTTTTTTAAAAGCTGACAATACTAACTATTGTGAGGTTGTAGAACAACTAGAATTTTCATATACTCCTGGAGGATAAGCAAAACAGTACAGACACTTTGGAAAATAATTTGACAATGTCTTCTAAAACCACATGACCCAACCATTTTATTCCCAGGTATTTACACAAGAACAATTGAATGCGTATGTTCACACAAAGACTCGCATATGATTGTTTCACAGTATTGTAGTGAGAGAACCCTCTCTCTCTTCTATTGAGGTTCGATATTTGAGTCTGAGAAATGAGCTGAAAATAGACTAACAGGAGAAAGAATATATAAATGTGTCACGTGCACAGGTGCATCAGAGGAAAATTGAGAACCTAATAAACCTACGAGATCCGGAAGTTTATTTACCCTTCTTCATAGGAGAGACAGTGGTAAGAGCTGTGGGCACTTTTAGGGGAAGGGTTAATAATTTTTTACTTTTAGGGGAGATAAATGGGCAAATATCAGACAATAGCTGGAGACAAAGTTTGTGTGGGCTCTGGAAGGGGGCTTAAGACAATCACATTCCCTCTGGAGAAGCTTCCCTTAAATAAGGGAGCATCAGAGAAACCCCCCTCCCTGTATTTCAGGAGAGGCATATGGGCGAGAGATGGGTCAGGGAGACCTTAGTTGTGAGGCTGTCTCTTTAGTTCAAAGTACTCAGCACTCAAAGTCCCATATTTTGGGTATCATTTTCTGAGCCCCAACAATAGCAGCTCCATCAATATTTAACAAAAACTAGGAACAGCCCAAATGTCCATCAACTGGTAATAAATAAACAAATTGTGCTATATCCTTATAATGGCATGCTACTCAGCAATAAAAATGAATGAATTATTGATACATACAATGACATGGATGAATCTTAAAAGAATTATGTTAAATGAAAGCAGTGTGGTAGATAGAATGCCCTCCAAAAGATGTCCACACTCTAATTTCTGGAACCCGTGAATATGTTACATTAAATGGCAAAAGGGACATTGCAGATATCATGAGATTAAGATTTTGACATGAGTAGATGAACTCATATTGTTCAGGTGGGTCCAAACTAATCATATGAGCCCTTAAAAGCACAGAAGTTTTTTTTTCAGCGGGAGTCATGCTGCTGCAGCCACAAAGTTAAAACGACTGTAAGTGTGAGAAGGATTTGATGCACTGTTGCTGGTTCTGAGTTACAGAAGACCATGCATGATGACTGGAAAGAGGCCTCTGGGAACTATGGATGGCCCCCAGTTATCAGTCAGCAAGGAAATAGGGACCTCAGCCCTACAGCTGCTTGGGATTCTGCCAACAACCTGAACAAGCCTGCAAGCTGCATCTTTCCCCAGACCTCCAGGAAGGAGTGCAGGACTGCCTTATTGTGGTCTTGTGAAATCTAAGCAGAGGTCCAGAGTGATCCATATTCTCCCTGGACTCTGGACCCACAGAACTGTGAGATAATACATTGTGTTGTTTAAGCTGCTGTTTGTGGTCATTTGTTAAGGCAGCAACAGAAAGCAAATACAAGGAATCACATACAAAATGACTGCGTACTGTATGAGTCCATTTATATGAAATTCCAGAAAAGATAAAACTATAGTGATTGAAATCAGATTAGTGGTTGGTTGCCAGGGGACAGAGGTTCTAGGTAGAAAAATGGGAGCCAAGGGTCATAAGAAAAGCTTTTGTAGTAATGGGAATATCATGATTGTTGTGGAGTTTATATGACTGTGTACATTTGTCAAAATTCATCATGTTGTATACTTAAAATTATTACATCTTATTGTATGTAAATTATACCTCAATAAAACTAACACACCTATATAATGTTAAAATTCTCCTTGCCTTTGACTTATCACATAATTTTTTTATTTCAACAGCTGTAGAGAGTACAGATGGTTTTTGGTTATGTGGATGCAATGTATTATAGTGAAGATCTCTGGGCTTTAAGTGTACCCACATCCTTCACCTGTGCATATTGTACATGATAGATGATTTTTCTTTTTTCTTTTTATTTTTTTGAGTTGGAGTCTCACTCTGTCGCCCACACTGGAGTGCAATGGCCGCTTCCAGCCACCGCAGCCTTGACCTACTGGGCTCTGGTGATCCTTCTGCCTCAGCCTTCCAAGTAGCCGGAATTACGGGCATGCGCTACCACGCCCGGCTGATTTTTTGATTTATTGTAGAGATGAGGTCTCACTGCCCAGGCGGGTCTCGAACCCGCGGGCTCAGGCAATCCACTCACCTCAGCCTCCCAAAGGCACGGGATTACAGGCTGAGCCACCGAGCCCGGCTGATAGATGATTTTTCATTCCTCTCCCTTCTGAGTTTTCAATGTCCACTTACCATTCTCTATGCCTCAGTCAAACCTTCATTTATCTCCCACTTGAAAGTGAAAACAGGTGGTGTTTGGTTTTCCATTCCTGCATTATTTCACTTAGGACGATGTTCTCCAATTCCCTCCAAGTTGCTACAAAAGACATTACTTCGTTCTTTTTATAGCTGAATCATATTCCACGGTGTGTGTGTGTGTGTGTGTGTGTGTATAACATTTTCATTATCCACTGATCAGTTTGTGGGCATTTAAATTGATCCCACACCTTTGCAATTGTGAATTGTATCACAGACATTTTGATGCAAAATTCTTAAAACTAAAAGCAAGTATTAGCATGTCTGTCACCTTAGATGTGCATATTCCTGAGATTGTTTTCTTTTTTAGTTGGAGTCTCATTCTGTCATCCAGGCTGGAGTGCAGTGGCACTTTCACAGCCTCCCCAGCATTGACCTGCTGGGCTCTGGCGATCTTTCCGCCTCAGCTTCCAAGTAGCTGGAACTACAGGCATGTGCTACCACTTCTGGCTAATTTTTAATTTATTGTAGAGACAAAGTCTTGCCAAGTTGCCTGGGCTGATCTCGAACCCTCAGACTCAGGCAATCCACTTGCCTCGGCCTCCCAAAGTGCTGGGATTATAGGCTGAGCAACCATATTCCTAAGATTTTTAATCTCAAAGATGTTGATAACGTATCAAGTTATTGCCATGTGCTGACACTAATGTCACAACCAGTGATTATACACTTATTGTTATATGCATACTGATAGACACACACACATGCATGCTCATATAAATATAGAAAGGCAGAGAGATTGAGACTTTCTGCCACTCTTAAGTAATTTGCTATTGGTAATGACGTGTTCTTACAGACACGTTGATTTGGTCTTTCAGGGGCAACATGAACCCATTCAGAGTGTTGCTCTATTTAGCATTAAATGGAGAACAAGTCTATCTGGCAAGTCTCTATGGAACATCTCATTAGTAGGTCAAACTCCTACTGTATCATGTTTAGATGAACCTGAGGATTAGTGAAATGTATCTAGAATTATTGACAGTAATAATTGACTATTTTCTCCATGATGAACTACAATAGATTCTATTTCCATTTTTTGATATTATACTGCTACCCACCCCTCTCTTTTGCTCACATCTGGTTAAAATGATGATAAATCCTGGTGCTCCTTCCTTGGTCACTGATGGAGATTTCAACACAACACAAGAACCTGCCCATATTTGGGACCTTCAGCTGGGCCCCACCCACTGACCACAATAAGAACCCCAAGCCAGTCTCCTTTCCTTGCTCTCCCAAGCCATTTTTGGACCAATTTGGGAGGTCTGTCCTGCTCTCCCCCAAAGCCTCATCATAATACACCTTCTTTGTGTGTGCATTGCATTGGGTAGGGATTCATACCATCCCTGAGGGACGGCCACAACGGACACTCTTCTCAGCACCTTATGTTTTTACATTTTAATAGTTTTGGCAACAAAGAAACATGGTCACTGGCTAAAGGGCACACAATGGGTAGGAGAACTGAGGTCATGCTCACCCCTGAGTCAGCATGCTCACCCCTGAGTCAGTGACAGTGGTGTTAGCAGCAGCAGGGACATCCTAAAGATGATGCATGCCTTTATTATTAAGAGTATACTGTGAAGGCACTGAAGGAATTTCAAAAGCTTCTTTCCAAGGAGCATAGAACTGCCTTGCCTCTGTTACCTGGTAGGTTAGCTCATACGTCAGACAATGAGTGTTATGATTCAGCTTTAGAAAGCCAAGTTGGTCAGTGTGGTACTAGAAAGAATTGTTTTAGGAATGTGTCCTTTCATCTGCTTGTGGTATTAGGTGGCCCTAGCAATTGGCCCACTGTATCTAGATAAAGAAACAGAAGAGGAGTCTATTTCAAAGGTCCTTCCAAAAGAAGCAGATGACCCACAGGTTGAAGAATGCGTCGTGTAGTTACAAGGTTGATTAGCTGTTACAAAAGTATCAAATGGGTGAAAGATCGCCACGAAGCCTTCCTGGAATTTTGGCAATAGAAAGAGGTAGATTATAGGGGATCCTCTATGAACAGAACCAAAGTATTTAAAAATGCATCAAAAGGAGAGAAAACTCATGAACTGAACTACCCACGGAGGCAGCCAGGGTTTTTTGGGAAGTACCTGTCTACTTTCCCCTAGTCTTTTACATTAAAATGATGACACAAAACTAAAGTATATAGTTATAACTGTCACACCTGTAGAGATGTTAAAGAAAAAAAAGATCAGTAAAAGGTACTTTTTAAAAAAGATGGAGAAAAAAAACCAAGTAAGAAAAGGATAATAAACATATTGAAAGAACAATTTTAGAGGTTGTTGAGATATTCTTATTTTTCAGGTATGCTAGGTACTTAACATTCGCTGTCTCATTAAGCCCTTACAATAATCCTTTGAAGGAGATGTAACTGTCCCTCAATAACTGTCCAGGAACCCCCCACAGATACCAAAATCCCTGGTATAAGATGATGTAATACCTGCATATCAACTTAGCACATCCTCCTATATACTTTAAGTGATCTCTAGATTATTTACAATACCTAATACGATATAAATGCTATGTAAATAGCTGTTTTACTGTATGGGTTAGAGAATAATGACAAGGAAAAAAATCTACATATGTTCAGTACAGATGCACTCATTCATGTTTTTCCAAATATTTTTGATCACTGATTGAATCCATGAATGTGGAACTCAAGGATGTGGAGAGCCAAGTGTATTTTAGAGGTAAGCAAACTGAGAACCTGAGAATATGGGAGGGAGAAAGAAAGAGAAAGAGAGAGAGAGAGAGAGAGAGAGAGAGAGAGAGAGAGAGAGGACTTTATCCAAGGCCACATAGCTAGTAATTTGTGAAGTCTGAATTCAGACCTTGACTCCAAAGACCCAACCTTGTTTAACCACCCGGAACTACTGCCTCTGAAATGCTGCCTACTGATTACAAGTCCTTTTCAAAAAATCATTGTGGAAATCAGGATGCTATCATTTGAAGGCCCAACTTCATTTTTTCCCTGGTCATTTGCATTTAAGATAAATAGCTCCCTTTATTAGTTTTTAAGTATATCATAACTCTTAAGTAGATCTGTGGTACATGTATTTCTTTATATTTCTAAAACAGTGTTTTCTACACTTTAATCATATATATGCCTTTATGAGTATTTTTTACTTGCTTAATATTTTCCTTTAAGTTGACTGTTTCTTTTTACTTTAGTTCCTGTCCTAAGTTGCAATATTCATGAAATCATGATTTGATGAACCACTCACCTTTTTCTAATAGATACTAAGCATATATAATTAATAAAAAATACTCATCCTCTCCCACAGCAGCCCACATTCTGCCTTTTGAGAAGTACTGTTTTTGAGCTTGTAAGCAAAGAGAATTGAAATGTCTTCCCTAGGGTGGAACTTCCCATGAAAGAACGAACACCATCCCTGGTCCCCAAAGTGAATTTTTTGTTAAGCCTCATTCAACTAAACAGTGAGCAGTCTTCCCAGTTTCCAAAGTCTAGAACTTTCTTCCTTCTTTTGGTAGAATTTACCATCAAATAATGAAGAGAGGACCAAGGCCCTGGACTTCCCCCTTGTCCATCTCTACCTTCTCCCTGTCCTCACATTTGCCCCTTTGCTCGCTGGGCTCCTGCCTCTTTCCCAAGCTGAGCAGAGTCCCATATTCAGAACCAGTGTGGTTCCTTTCTTGTCTTCAAAAATCTTCTTTCCCATTGAGCCATTTCTCCAAGGTTCTGTATAATTTGCTCATCTTATCTATAACAAGGCCAGAATGAATGAGTTAATGCAACACTTCTCTCGGGTCATGCTGGAGGCCATAGCGTGTCTGTCAGATCACCATGTCAGGTAGACCACCACCAATTCTCTCTGTGTAAGGGCTGATTCTTTCTCCTCCAGGTATTCTGAGACCCTTGGATAACATGGCTAAGCATGGAATTTTACTCTGGTGTCATCCATCCCTGAAATGGCTTGGATCACTCTGTCTATTGCAAAGTCTTCCATTTTTATACAAGACTCTTTCATACTAACATATCCAGAAGACATTGCACTATTTGTGAAAATTCATCATTTTGTTCACTGTTTTAGAACATACTGTATTACTTCTCAGTATTAAGTCATTGTCAACAGGTAAAAATATTTTTATATCATAATAATATATAATTTAAGAAAATGTACTTTGTCTAACTTTGCTTTGATGATTGAAGCACAAAATTTTCCCTACTGGGGATGTGACAGACCCAGGTTTTATGCTTGAAGATTGAAAGAAGAATCAAATTATTGCCTTCATTAACGTGAAAGACAGAAACTGGAGCCTGTTCTAGTTATGAGAAGGTTGAGAAGATTTGACATTTATTCTAAGAAAGAGCAATCAAATGGTGTTGAAAAAGACAGGAGATCTCAAACGTAGTTGGGAGAAATACGAGACAGCACTGTCTATGTTCTTGATCCTTAAATTTGCCTTTATTTATGGATTTGCAGCTCAGCAGCTGCTTCCACACCCAACCAAGGAACTATTGGTATGCTCACCCCTTCTTCCTGGAGGGCTCATCTCCTATTCCACATGGTTGTTGTTTTTTTTTTAATTGCTGCTAAAATAACATCCATGAGGGGTGAGAGAGAGCTGACCAAAAAGAGTTAGAACTGGTCCACACCTTTGACTATGTCTTGATGTCTGAGAAAGGATGAACCTTTTTTTAAAAAAATTTAGAATCGTGATGTTCTCACTGTTCCCTGAACAGATGATTCCTTGAGTAGCAGTGTATCCTGGGAGGCCTTTTGTTCCTGAGGGGACACTATAAATGTGTCCAATCACCTTTTGATCAGAGAACTCAGAGATGTTCTACCAGACTTTTCCTTCCTTGAATAAAAATGGATATGTTGGAAATTGTATAATTTGCTTAGGCAACTCTTTTACTAAATATGAAAGCTCTTTACTCCTCACAACTGCAGACTTGATTCTGTTCCTTCAAAGACCAACTTGGATAAATGTTGGCAAAATATACGCCTTTATGCTTAGAGTCTTCTGTCTCAAAGTTCCACAGTTGTGACTTAAGTACAATAGCACTGGCATCATTTAATTCAAATGGGAAGTTACAAGAATGTGACTGTATTCTTTATGAACATAATTGAAACAATACCTACGTGTGTGTGTGTGTGTGTGTGGTATTTTATTAATTATTATTATTATTATTTTTTCCTCCTAAGTCACGTCTCCTCACATTTTAAAGCTTGGATAAATATAGCTTTTCAACATATTAGAATTAGTCGGGGATAACTAAACTCAAATTATTGTAACTCTAGAAGAACACAAAGAAGGCCAATCTGTTTCCATTAGTTTATACCATGAGGTGAGATGTAATCACTGCTTCCCATCAACAACATCTATCGCGTCAGAGATCATCCCAGATTCAACCTTGGCAAACACATCAACATTTGCTGATCCAGAATCCTTAAGAATGGGGCCCCGGAAACGGCCATCTTAACAGCCTTGAAGGTCATTCTTTGGCATACAGCAACCTGGAGAAAAGTTCACTAATATATTGGCATTTTCTGAGCTCATATTTGATGCCTGGCACTATGATGGACCTTGGGGATAGAAGAATAAATAAGACCCAGCTCATGCCCTTAGGAAGTTTCCATGCCCCTCAGTTCTAGAGATCAAGTGTCCACCAGGTCAGATCTTCTCATGAACAAGTTCTGCCATGCGACATGGTTGGAATGCATGGTGGTGCAGAAACAGGATGTGGAAATGTGAAGCAGGTATTGTCACTTCCTCTTAGAAAAGCCTGATTATCCGTTACTGCATTTTAGCAGTTTTGTGGTAAAGTCAGCACTGGTGTTTAATTCTTACATAAGCCTCAGCCCTTCTTCAGTTTCTTTTTGCCACAAGCATTGCCTAAATAATGAACAGAAACAGCATCCATTATTTAGGCTACCACCTATGACACAACAAAGTGGAACACAGTTATGGGAAAAAAATTAGACCATAGATCTGGTTTTTCATTTGTTTGTTCATTCGTTTAAGGTTTGTTTTATTTTATTTTATTTTCTTTCTTTCTTTCTTTCTTTTTTTTTGAATCAGGGTCTTACTCTGTTGCCCAAGCTGGAGTGCAGTAGCATGACATGGCTCAGCACAGCCTTCAACTTCTGGACCCAAGTGATCTTGCTGCATAAACTCCTGAGGACTATAAGCAAACGCCACCACACCTGGCTAATTTTAAAAGTTCTTTGTAGAGACAAAGTCTCACTATGTTGTCCAGACCGGTCTCAAACTCCTGGGCTCAGGCAATCCTCCCGCTTCAACCACCCAAAGTGCTGGGTTTATAGGCATGAGCCTCTACACCCAGCCTGAATATGGTTTTTACCTGTTGCCTCAGCTTCAAGCATTCCTGACTCATATTGGAGGGAGGAGTAACTGACAGCTGTTTCCATGAGACCATTTCCCTTCTAAAGGCAGTTGCCAGCAAAGCTGGGTCTGGAAGAGGATCTGTATCTTGCCATAAAACGTTTCCCAAAAGATGAGTCATCTAGGCTAGATGTTTGTTAAATTAAAGATTCCTAGACACATCAACATTCGTTGATCCAAAATCTTTCAGAATAGGGTCCCGGAATCTGCCATTTTGACAGCCTTGAAGGCTATTCTTTGACATACAGCAATCTGAAGAAAAGTTCACTGTGGAGTAGCCGAAGAAACTGATTTATGTCTAAGGAATTAAAAGAATGTATTTATTACTTATAGGGGAATAAAGATGCTTTGGAGAATCTCAGATTTCCATAACGCAGGAAGACCCAGGTAGGTGAAATTCTTCGGTCAGTTATACCACTTGAAAGTCTTCACTAATCAAATATCTAATTAAATAAGCTTAACTCTCCCAATTTGTAACTTTCTCTGGTGGATTCCAGGAGGAGGCATCAGTTAGTTACATTTTTGGTGTGAATTGATCTTAGTTTTATTTTCTTTTAACAAGAGAACGAGATTAAAAGAAAATATCTTGGTCGGGCGCACACCTGTAATCTCAACACTTTGGCATGCAAAGGTGAGAGGATTGCCTGAGTCCAGGAGTTTGAGACCAGCCTGGACTACTTGGTGAGACCTCGTCTCTAAAATAAATTACAAAACTAGTGGGTCATAGTGGCACACATGTAGTTTCAGCTACTTGGAAGGCTGAGGAGAAAGGATCGCCTGAGCACAGCAGGTCGAGGCTGCGGTGGCCGTAAGCGTTTCACTGCACTCCAGCCTGGGTGACAGTAAGACTCCCTCCCGGACTCAAAAAAAAAAAACAAAACCCAAACAGGTGCTTTGATGAGGAACAAAGGAAAAGAGAACTATGGATGTTTATTTATTTATTATTTAGTCAACCAATTAAATCATTTATTGTTTATATGTTTACTAAAGAGAAACTGTTTACTTAGGCACCAACTATAAGCCTTTCAGGGAACTTCCTTCCCCTAGGGGGAGATAGGCAGTGTATGAGTTAAAAACCAAATATTCCAGAGAATGAGAAGTGGTGGAAGAGAAAGAAAGCAGGAGAATATGGCAGTGACTGGGCTGAGCTTGGCGACAGGCCGGCTACTTTGAATTAGATGGTCAAGGACAGCCTCTGTGATCCAGTGACATGTGAGTCCTGAGTCCATTATATAAAGAATTGAAGAAACAGCTTTTCCTGCAGAGGAAACAACTAGTGCAAAAGGTTCCCAAAAAGGAACTAGCTGGAAGCACTTGAGAAATGGCGAGGAGGTCGGGGAAGCTTGAGCTGGGTGAGTGACTTGATGAACGGGAAGAGACGGGTGTGGAAGATGTACAGGATGGAGCACCCAGGACCCTGGAGGTCATGGCAGGGTGTCGTAGTCTGCTAGGGCTGCACTGCCATAACAAAATGTCACAGATGGGGAGGCTTAAACAACAGACATTTATTTTCTCATAGTTCAGGAGGCCGGACATCCAGAATCAAGGTGACAGCAGGGTTGGTCTACCCTGTGGTCTCCCTCTCTGGATTGTGGGTAATCCATCTGCCCTCTTGCTGTTTCTTCACATGGGGGTCCTTCTGTGTGGATGGACACTTGGTGGGTTTCTCTGTGAGTCCTAATCTCCTCTTTTTATAAGGAAACTAGTGAGTTTGGATTAAGAGCCCATCCTTACATCCTCTTGTTAACTTCATTACCACTTGAAAGGCCCTGTCTCCAAATACATTCCGGGATGCTGGAGGTTAGGGGGTTAGGGTTCCAGCATATGAATTTTGGGGAGATACAATTCAAAACTCAAACATAAGCACTTTGAGTTTTTTTGAACAAGCATTTTGGAGAGTTTAAACACAAAGAGGCAAAATCAGGTTTAAGTTTAAATAGCTCTCTCAAGCCCCTCCATGGTAAATGGATTGGAAGAGGGCACAATGAAAGACTGAGATAGGAAAGACACTTATAAAGAGATAAGGTGGTGGAGGGGACCAGGGGTAACAGTAGAGGGGAGAGGAATGTGCTTCTACAGGATGTATTATGGAGAGAGCCTTGACAGGAATCACTGATGGATTGATCCGCAATCTGAGAGGAGCAGAATCTTACAGAGTACGAAATGTGAGAATCATCAGAGCGGTGTAAAGTAACTGCATGTCCAGAATTGAGGAATGTTTTGACCTTATGGGGAAGCTGAGTGGAGAAAGAAGGGTGGAGGATGTTGAACAAACTTCACCCTGCTTCAGGTATTAACCTGCTAGGTATATCTCTTACAGCTCAATTAAAAATGCATGGATATGTATTCTAGGCCCAGTGTGGTGGCTCACTCCTATAATCCCAGCACTTTGGGGGGTCAAGGTGAGAGGATTGCCTGAACCCAAGACCAGCCTGGGCAACTTGGCAAAACCTTATCTCTACAAGGGTGAGGTTGTAGGGTGTGGCAGCGCGTGCCTGTAATTTCAACTACTTGCAAGGTTGAGGGGGAAGGATCACCTGAACTGGTGGAGGCTGCAGTGGCCGTGAGCATGCCACTGAACTCCAGCCTGGGCAACAGAGTGAGACTCCAACTCAAAAAAAAAATTTTTTTTTTGAATGCATGAATATTTATATATTCTCAAGACTAAGTTTAATGGCTAGGGTTTTTGTTTTTTTTTTTGGTTGTTTTTTAATTTAAAAAAATTGTTGAGACCTCTTTTATAAGAGCATAATGGCTCATTTTATGTGTCAACTTGGCTAGTCTAGAGTAGTCAGTTAATTAATCAGTCACTGATGTAGGTGTTGCCGTGAAGGTATTTTGTAGGTGTGGTTAAACCAGTTGACTTTATTTTATTTTATTTAAAAAAATTTTTATTTTAAAGATGTGGGGTACAATTCAGGGTTAGGTATACAACTGGTCGTTGTACAGGAGTAAAGGTGATTTATTTGATAATAGGAGTGGGTCTTATCTAGTCCGCTGAAAGCTCTAACAGTGGGGTTAGGTGGCATCTCTAAGAAGTCTGCTGGAAATCGAAGGATTGCTCTTCCACCTAAGAACGCTCATTGCTCTGCTAGAGCAGGGAGTGCACCTCATCTGACATCCCTGCCCTCTTCCTCTCAGATAGGAACATGAGGCTCGTGGGTGGAGCATTCTTCTCCTTCAAAAGCATCATGCTCCCCACTTTGCCTGCTGCCTCATTTTTGTCAATACCAGAAGACAGGTATGTCAGATGGCACATCAGTCAGGGTTCTCTGGAAAAACAGCATCAGTAGGCTATATAAAATATAATGCATATCATATAAAATATAAAGGAATATTGAAAGAATATAAAGAATACATAGTAGATCACACACAACAAAAAGGAATATGTATGCATATATGTATTTTTATGAGAGAAAGGGAGGTTTCTCCCAAGGAATTAGTTTACATGATTGTGGAGGGACTGGCAAGTCTTAAATTGCATGGCAGTCTAGAAATTCTTTGGCAGGAGCTGAGTTGCAGTGTTGAAATAGAAAATTTCTATTTTCTCAGAGAAACCTCAGTTTTGCTCTTAAGAATTTTCAGCGGACTAGATAAGACCCACTCCTATTATCAAAGAAATCACCTTTACTCCTGTACAATGACCAGTTGTATACCTAACCCTGAATTGTACCCCACATCTTTAAAATAAAATAAAATATAGTCAACTGATTTAACCACGCCTACAAAATACCTTCACGGCAACACCTAGATCAGTGATTGATTAAATAACTGACTACTCTAGACTAGCCAAGTTGACACATAAAATGAGCCTTTATACTCTTATAAAAGAGGTCTCAAAAATTTTTTTCAATTAAAAAAGTAACCAAAAAAAAACCCCCAAAAACCTCTAGCCATTAAATTTGGTCTTGAGAAAACATATCCATGCATTAAAAAAAAATTTTTTTTTAGTAGCCCAGGCTGGAGTGCAGTAACATGCTCACGGCCACTGCAGCTTCTACCAGTTCAGACAATCCTTCCGGCTCATCCTTCCAAGTAGCTGGAACTACAGGTGTACACTACCACACCTGGCTAGTTTTTTGATTTATTGTAGAGATGAGGTCTTGCCAAGTCGCCCAGTCTGGTCTCGAACTCCTGGGCTCAGGCAATCCTTTTGCCTTGGCCTTCCAAAGTGCTGGGATTACAGACTTGAGCCCACCATGCCTGGCCTTACCCACACTTCTAAACCCACCTCAACCTTCATCTGCAGAGCTGTGTGGGGGATGAATGGGTGAGCAGCCACCCATGGACCACTGGGCTGGACCCAACTTTTTGGAAGTGTACACGCTTTCTGCTTTATTCTGTTCAGATTCTATTCCCCTATTTATTCCTAAGATACATTTCCCCCTCCTCTCCCACAAAACTGGAATTTTTCTGGTTGAAGATTGAAAAAAAATCTGTAAAATTTCTTCCTTTTGAGACTCTTTATAGCAGGTGAACTAATCTTCAGAACTCTATTTCACTGGCCCATTCATAATAACATTGAAAGCCAAACAAAACTTGTCATTCGTGGATTGCTATGGCTGCTTTCTACAACACATCCCATTAAAAACCCTCCCAATGGAGGTGGAGTCAAATCAAAAATGTTGCCTTTGTTTGCTATACTTGTTAGTGTCCGAAAATGCGGATATTACAGAAATATTAGAAGCAGGAAGCACCACAGGTCAGCAGTTATTTGCCCAACCAAGGTAAGTCATCTTATCAAAAACCAAGCATAGCATCCATTCTACACGTCCTGACTCCTTTGGTGGATGAGGTCATTAGGTTATTTGGCATTTAACGGTACAGTAATTGCAAGAGTTGTTAACGTAAAAAGGAAAGAAAAGCTGATTTTCTAAGATCGTTCTAGTAAGCAGTAGTTCCCTACCCTAAAAAGCCTCACACCATAGCCTTTGGATTTCATATTGAGATATGTTCAGGGCATTGCTCTCAGTATTTAAGAATTTAACGCAAGGTTTCACATAAGAAAACTATGAAAGGAGTTGGCATTAACTTCTGGAATTTATTCAGAGCACAGCTGTTATTGTGTTCCACAACAATTTATCTGTTTAACAAGTGCCACAGTTAGCACATGGCAGAATCAGAATTTGAATGCCCACACAAGTGCTTTCATTCACTCTTTTAACAGAGTCTTCTTAACCACTCAGTAAGCAGCAGGCCCTGTGTTATGATGTGTCACGTAATCTGAAAAAAAAAAAAATCAAGAAGAAATAGTGGTAGTGATCACTCAAATCTACCTCATGGAGGCTGAACGTGAAGGAAATGGGCTAAGTCAGCTCCCGAGCTCGTAGTGATTAAGAAAAATTGGTGACTAGATCTATTTACAAAAAAGAAATATGGCCAGGTGTGGTGGCTCACATCTGTAATCTTAGCACTTTGGGAAGCCAAGTCTGAAATCAGCCAACATAGCAGCATTTTGTCTCTACAAAAACTTTAAAAAGCAGTTATTGGGGTGTGGTGGCATACCTGTAGTCCCAGCTACTTGGAAGCCTGAGGCAGGAGGATCACTTGAGCCCAGGAATTCGAGGTTACAGTAGGCTATGATTATGCCACTGCACTCAAGCTTGGGTGACAGAGTGAAACCCTGTCTCCAAAATAAATAAATAAATAAAAACGATCACTCAGTTTATTAATTCCTCTGTTTTTACAATTTCACAGTCCCGGTCTACTTCAACTCCTTGATGTCCTAAAATGAATTAATTTGGAAAAATCCCTACTTTGTGGTGAAATAGGTATCCTCATTATATATCATTTAACTGTTCATATGTCCTGAACAAGACATCTCATTTCTAGAAGTCGACCTTTCTCAAATAACCCAAAATATGAAAAATGTTCCAAGCATGAAAATATTTCCTACCTTGTGACTTATACTAATTAAATATTGAAAAATTGGGATAAATTATCATAAGACTACAGAATGATGCCTGACATTCATTTGCAGCCGTTTAAAAAGAACAGTTTGATAGATTATTAATCACATGAAAATTGTCATGAAATAATATGAGGGGACACAGGCAATCTAAATACTGCATAGGTATACTATAACTGAAATCAAGTTTTTTGGAATGCACTCAAAAAAGAGCAAGATGCTAAAGGTGGTTGTATTTGAGAGGGTCGAATACGTGTTAAAATAGTGGCTTTTCCTTAACTATCTTTTCAATGTTGTTTTTGTAGGGAAGATAAAATTAATTTAAAATTAAGAGAGAAAATATATTATTATTTTCCATCTTGATGACAGAAAAGACGCCCAATGTGAAGTGAATCAATAGCAATTGCTTTCCTAATTTATGGGGAAAGCGTGGAGCTGGAGGCAGATTGAAACCAGGTAATGAACAGGGGAAAGTCTTATATCGATGTGGTCACTACTCTAGGGGCCATTTCTTCATGACACTTTAATTTTAATTGCAATTTGTTTTCCTTGTATAGTGTTTTCTCTTTTATGGTAACACAATATCAGAGAGACACCACTCTTTGCCAAAAGTCGCCTAGATTTTCTAAAACACTTCTGCATAATGGAATAGCTGATCTACCTGAAGCCAAAGAACTGGGCCAAGTGGTTCCTGGACTTCTCTGTCAGCTCTAGGTCTTAAGCTCTGGTGATTTCACCTCTCGATGTCAATGTCCTGGCAGCCTGGTAGTTCTGCTTTGACTTTATACTATTTCAAGGAAATAGCTGACTCATCAAAGCAGAGCTGGGGATATGGCAAGAGTCCTAGAGATATCAGTGAGAAGCTGGGCTCTGTTTAAGTAGGGGTTGCTTTCCATCCAGAAAGCTGGAAGAATGATGGAAGGAGGATTTTCCCCTCATGAATCCCTCAGTTTTCCATCTGGCCAGGTAGGATGTCAATCCTAAGAAATGACATTTTGATTCCAGTTACTTGGAAGGCTGAGGTGGAAGGATCACCTGAGCCCAGCAGGTGAAGGCTACTGTGGCCGAGAGTGCACCCACTGCACTCCAGCCTGGGCAACAGAGTAAGACTCCGGTTCAGGAAAAAAAGAAAAAGAAAAAAAAGAAAAGAAATTACATTTTGGAGAAAACCAAACAATGGTAGAAGAAACTCAGTTTGAAAAAACAATGGCCGAATTTTAGATGTCACTTTTATGTGCCTCTACTCAGGAGTTGTTTCATTTTTGTTTTACAACTCTTTTGGAGTTACATTAGGCAATATATATCAAAATCCTAAAAACATTTATGCTCTTTTTTTTTTTTTTTAAGTTGGAGTCTCAATCTTTTGGCTAGTCAGGCTGGAGTGCAGTGGCACAATCATGGCTCACTGCAGCCTTGACTTCCTGGGCACAGGCAATCTTTCTGCCTCGGTCTCCCAAACAGCTGGGACGACAGACACACGCCACCACACCTGTCTATATTTTTCATTTTATTTTTATTTTTTGTAGAAACTATGTTGCCTAGGCTGGTCTCAAGCTCCTGGGCTCAAGTGATCCTCCTGCCTCAGCTTCCCAAATTGCTGAATTTACAGGCATGAGTTACCACACCCAGCACATTTATGCTCCTTGACCAAGAAATTCCTGGAATTAGAAATTAGTCTAAAGGAGACAATCAGATAAGTTGGAAATAAATATTTGTACTAAGCAATTTATCTATTTAAAATAGTAATATCGGCCGACCTCGGAGGCTCAACCTATAATCCCAGCACTTTGGGAGGCCAAGGCGAAGGGATTGCCTGAGCCCGCGGGTTGGAGACCAGCCCAGGCAACTTAGCGAGCTCTCATCTCTACAGTAAAAAATGAAAAATTAGCCTGGTGTGTAGTAGTGCACACCTGTAGTTCCGGCTACTTGGAAGGCTGAGGCAGAAGGATCACCAGAGCCCAGCAGGTCAACGCTGGAGTGGCCGTGAGTGTTCACTTCAGCCTGGGCAACAGAGTGAGACTCCAACTCAAAAATAAATAAATAAATATTCGAAAAAATAAAAATAAAATAAAATAAAAGAGTAATATCACCAGCATCAGCAACAACAAATAGAAACAATACAAACGTCCTACAGTAGAGGACCAATTCTAATAATTATGGTATATCCACACAGTGGAATGCCATATGGTCATTCAAATTATATTGTATCTCTATTCTTATTGATATTGATGAATTTTCATGACATATGAAATGATACAACTATAAAAGAATATGAACCTTACAATCTAATTTTTAAAAATATACACATCTGCTTAGTAGAAATCTTAAAGGCTCTGCACCAAAATGTTAATAGTCATTTTTTTTTCCTGGGTGTTTTTGATTTTTGGTTGGTTTTGTAACCAATGTGTGTGACAAGTCATTACACCAGGACATGGGCTGCAGCAGATAAAGAGGTTTAATTGTAGAGCCACAAAATGAGGAGACGGGAGGAAACCTCAAATCTGTCTCCCTGAGGAGTTTGGGGATACGGTTTTTAATGGTTTTGGAGTGGGCTGATTGTTGCTTGGTCATGAGAGAAGTCATGGGACAGGAAGATGAAGAAACTGCATTCTCTGATTTGATTTCTCTCTTGGGGGTACTCAAGCTGGTTGGTATTAGCGATTTCCCTAAACTTTGGGATCTGAAAAACATCTTAAGTAATTCTTAAACAAAAGTCTTTTGATTTAAATGTCAGCAATTCTGTCTAGAGGAACAGTGAGGATTCAAATGGTCAGTATCTAGTGCTACATGACTTTCAGTTACAAAGAAGTAAACCAAAGTGCAGCCTGATTAATGCTTAATTATAACTATATTTCTGTCCAGAATTTTTGTTAACCCTGGGAGGATGACTTGAGTTTTAGTTTAAAATATATTTTTATTTTTGCTCATTTGTATTTCTAATATTTCCACATTTCTTATGTTTTAAAAAGGAAATAGACTTTAAAAGTTCATCTTTTTCAAGTGTTTACATTTTCAGAAACATTAAAAAACATTTCTGGAATATCGAATGTGTGGTGTTGGATTGAGAATTGGGTTCAGAAGTTGTTTTACAGTTCAAAGATATTTTTAGGATGATCATGGTATCTTCAGCAATAAAATTCCTTTCAAAATTTAGGCTTTCTAGCCAGTTCCTTGCACACCAATCACACCAAAATTTTTGCCTAAAAATTCACATAATTCTCAAATTTGCTTCATTTGTTTGTTTTCTCATCCTAGGCTTCTCTTCCTCAATTTACTGGCCTCTACCCAATGACTATCTAAAATAATAAATGGTAAGTCCACATTCCTGACCTGATCTTTGCACCAGGGCTGAGACTTTTGCTTATCTGAGGAGGGCCACTGGCCTTTATTACTCAAAGCTTTATCCCTTGCTATTTGAGAATAAAAGCGATCAGCCTTCCCAACATTTCAATGACCCAGATTTCTTGACTTTATTCCCTTATATGTCAGCTTCCAAGCCAGCCCATTCTTTTCTGAGCTCATTTCTTTCCCATAAAACATTACCAAAGACAGCTGCTAACGGTAGCCAACACACATTGGCACTCAAATGATTTCCAACCATTTTCCCTAGCGCTCTGGTTCAGTAATGGTCCACTTTCAAGTTAATATTGCAGGTGACAATTTTTCATAATGTTTTACTACTATATAGCATAGTATTTACCATTCCAGTCACTAGCATCATTTTCTTATATCATTCATGACCTCACTACTTAGTACCCATAGTAGGTACTTTAAAGTGCCCTTAAAGTGAAGATACCCATTTCTGAATTGTAACACTTTGATGCTTAAAAATAATAAACAATTTTTTACCTGAAACCATCCAACACAGGGTTCTGTGGTTGAGTGCATCTCCTGGGTAGTTTTCTTCCTCATGGAGACTTAGGAACCCAAGTTTCTTCCAATCTAGAGGCTTCCCCATTCTCCAGGATCTGGGTTCTCCAGACGTCTGTACCCATTGGACAGAACTCAGTCATATGGCTCCACCTAGCAGCAAAGGAGCCTGGGAAACATAGCCTAGCTGTCTGCCCAGGAGGAGAAAAGAATGTCTTTGATGAACAAATGGCATTCTCTCTGAACAGTGGTTTACCTGGTACAATTTTCCTCACTGTAGGCAGTTATGGGGTCACCAGGACTATGGATAGGAAAATGCTCTCTCCCTCTCCTTCTATCTCTCATTTTCTATATTTTGACCATGAAAAGAAAAGAAACTGATTGTTGCAGTGGGAAGCAGGAGTTGCATGGCACAGATGCAGGGAGGTAGAGAGAGCAAACAGAAAGCCTGTGAATTAAAGGCCTCTCAACTGACAGCTAAAGCTGGGGACAGCTGTACAGAGGCAAACCCCGTGCTAAATGGCTTCAATCTGTGAACACGGTCCAGGGATCTTAACACCACGAGTTGAAAAATAGCTGAAACTATTTTCTCTGGAGCAAGAAAGGAAGAGAACTAGATTTAGCTGTAATTTAATCGAGTTCAATATTAGAAGGATAGTTATTTATAGCTAGGCATTTGTCTTTGAATACATCCTTTCTTTTTATGTTTTTGTTACTATTTTGCATTTTAGAATTCATTACTTATTTTTGGAAATAACCACTTTGGGTTGTGAACATTTCATGTTCTTTTTACTTGAGGAAACCTCCTGTTGGTCTCCTTCACTAGTTAATCCTTCTACTCTTTCAATAAATGCTTATTAGAGTTCTATTAAGTGTCAGATACTGTACTAGGTACTGGTTAAAAAGAAGATATAGTCCCTGCCCTCATGAAACTTACGGTCTAATGAGTAAGACATTAATCAAATTATCTGGCACCAGCAATTATTTGTTTTCAGTAGTAGGTGATTATAAAGTATGATGCAATGGTTATAATACTATCTAGTTAAGAAGAAGTACAGAAAGTTTCCAGAATGTATCACACAAAAGCCTGGCCCTTTTTATGGGGCCAAGGGCAACTTCCTTGGTAAAAACCTTTATTTAAGCAGAGTAGTTCTTTGTTTTTAAGTAAAATATTTACTATTTTTTTTTAAGTTACAAAAGGACAGGTAGTGAAAAGTGCTTTTGTGCTTGTCACCTCTGTCCCAGCCTCCTAGTTTCTCTGCCTGGAAGAAATCACTCTAACCAGTATTTCATACATCTTTAAAAAAATAAAAAATCAGGTAGCATACTGTATGCACTATTCTATTTCTTGCTTTTTTAATATATATTCCGGAGGTGTTCCACGATAATACACAGAGTCTCTTTATTCTTCTGTAATGGCTGCATGATATTTCATTGTATGGATTGCCATAATTTATTTAATTAGCTCCAGTATTAGTTTCCTTTTGCTGATATAACAAATTACCATAAGTTAAGCAGCTTAAAAAAAAACAAAACCCACAGATTTATTCACTGACAGTTCAGGATGTCAAAAGTTAGAAATAGGGTTCACTGGACTGAAATCAAGAATGCCTGTTTCAACAAACAAACAAACAAACCCCTAGAAAATATAAAGTGTTTATGCACACACTGAGAAATTGGAACATTTGTGCTTTGCTGGTAGGAATGTAAAATGGTGCAGCCATTGTGGAAGACAGTATGGTGGTGCCTCAAAAAATTAACTATAGAATTACCATATAATCCAGGAATCCACTTCTGAGTATATACCTAAAAGAAGGGAAAGCAGTTATTCAAGCAAATATTTGTACACTCATGTTCATAGCAGCATTATTCACAATAGCCAAAAAGTAGAAGCACTCCTAGTTTCCACTCTCAGATAAATGGATAGACATAACGTGGGATATACATACAATGGAGTATTATTTAATCTTAAGAAAGAAGAAATTCTAACACATACTACAGCATGTATGAACCTCGAAGACATTATGCTAAATGAAATAAGCCAGTCACAAAAGGACAAATATTGTATGGTTCCACTTGCAAGGGGAGGACCCAAAAACCTGGAGTTATTTTTGGCGGGCGGGACCCCTGTAGTACAGGCTTCCCCTGCTAAGTAAGTGTTCTAGGAACCCATTGGCGTCAGTGTACCAGCTAGCATTGTTGTGAGAGACTGAACTGAGCTTCAGTGATTTTTCAAAAAATTATTTCAACATGATTGCCCATTTCATGATGGGTGATTTATGAGTGCACCTAGGCACACCGCACTGAGTGTTCAGCAATTTTTGACCAAAAATGGTTTGATCCCCATTCCCCGCCCTCCCTATTCACCTGATCTCACCCTAAGTGACTTTTTTTTTTTTTCCCGGATGAAGAAAGTCCTCAGAGGGAAATGTTTTGCTGATGTGGAAAAGGTAAAACAAAAACGTCAGAAGCACTAAAAGGCATTAAAATTGATGAGCTCAAAATCTGTCTTGAGCAGTGGAAAAAACATCTCAATATGTATTTCATCAAGTGAAGAGTACTTTGAAGGTTATTGAAGTTTCAACATGTAAGAATAGATATATAATTTTTTATAAATAAACTCCAGTTTGGGGGGAGTTCCCTATGTATGAGATGCCTAGAGTAGTCAAATTAACAGACAGAAAATAGAATGATGGTTGCCAGGGCCTAGAGGGAGGGGGAAGATGAAGAGTTACTGTTTAATGGGTATTAAGTTTCAGTTTGGGAAGATAAAGTTCTGGAAATGGATGGCGGTAATGGTTGTGCAACAATGCAAATATACTGAAAGCTACTGAACTGCTTACTTAAAAATTGTTTAAATAGTTATTTTTAATGTATGCTTTACCACAATAAAAAAAATGGAAAGATAACATGTACAAAACCGCTTTTACCATTTAAGGTAACATTTATGGGTTCTAGGGATTAAGACCTAGATTTCTTTGGGGGCCATTATTCAGCCTACTATAGCTACCCATTTATCGTTTTTTCACTGACTTCAAATGTCACTTTTATCATATACTAAATTTCTATTTTTGGACCTTTCTTGACTTTTTATTCTTTTCCATTGAGTTGACTTTCTACGCATGTGTCAGTACTGTACTATTTTTTAACCTCATATTTTAATATTTAGTAGATCTAATCACCACTCATTACTTGTTTCCCGAGATTTTTCTGGTTATTCTTGCTTGCTTATTTTCTGTACCAGCTTGTCTCATTTCAAAAAAGATTCCAGACTGGGTGCAGTGGCTCATGCTTGTAATCCCAGCACTTTGGGAAGCTGAAGTGGGAGGATTGCTTGAACCCAGGAGTTCAAGACCAGCCTGGAAAACATAGCAAGACTTCATCTCTATAAAAATTTTTAAAAATTAGCCTGGTGTGGTGGCATGTGCCTATAGTTCCAACTACTGGGGAGTTTGAAGTAGAAGGATCACCTGAGCCCAGGAGGTTGAGACTGCACTGAACTGTGATCATACCACTGCACAAAGTGAGACAATGACTCAAAATAATAATAATAATAATAATAAAAAATAAGATTCTATCCGTATGTTTATTGAGATTTTGAAAAATTTATAGCTAAACTCAGGGAGAATTAAAATTTTCTGATACTGAATCTTTTCAACCAAAAACATGGTATCTGTTTTCAGTTGTTTAGTCTTTTGTGTCCTTTAGTAGTGTTTTAAAATTTCTGTTTGTATGAATCTTTCCCATTTCTTAAATTTCTTCTTAACCGTTCTAGGGGCAAGGGAATTTTTCTTATTTCCATTGGAGATTTGATGTTTGAGTCTAATAAATAAAGCAACAATAGACAGATGAACAGGCGAAAAAGGCTTACAAATCTATTACTGCACACAGATATGAGAATTCCACAAATATGATAGCATCCTTTTCATAGGGAACAGTGAGATGGGAGCATATGGGCAATTTTGAGGGGTGGTAAGTGTTTTTCAGGGGAATTAAATGGCCCCAAAAGTCAACTAGATTGTAAACTATTCTCTTTGGAAGCTGAATGAGACCAACAAGTTACAGGAATGTAAGATGCAGAATTGTATTTAGAGCAAAGGTTGTCATATAATGCAGATACAATTTCTTAGGTAATTTCTCAGAGATGCCTTCAGGAGAATTGATGAAAAGTCTGTCTGGGCATGCTGATGACTTATAGTCTGTTCTCCTCTCCAGTGGTTAATCTTCCCTGGTTAGTTGATAAGATTCTTATGGAGGAATTTTTAACATAATTGCCTTTCTTTTGGAAGAAGTTTTCCTTAGTCGAATGAGGGAACTTCCAGATCCTCTCCACGTGCTTGTGGGGGGTGGGAAAAAGGTTAGAAAGTCCTTGGTTCTGAGGCAGCATCTATGGCCTTCCCATTGCCTTTAATTTAAACGTGCTGAGTGTGTCAAAGCACCATACTTTGGGATTCTCTGTGCCCCAACACTGTCTAACAATTTTCTTGCTATTGTAAACAAAGACTTTCCTTCCATCTTGTTTGTGTATATAAAGACTATTGACTTCTGATTATTACATTTGAACCTCATCCATCACCTTATGGTGTGCTCTTTTCATATAATACATTTCAGTTCATTCTTAGTTGTTTTCCGGATAACAATTAAACGCTTGGCAAAATTATATATTGCCACTTCCTTTCCTTCTCTTTATAATTACATTGGATAATACTTACTGAAAAAATATTAAATAGTAGTAGTGTTGTTAGACATACTTCATTTATCCTCTTCATTAATGGGAATGCTTTTAGTGTGACCCTGTAAAATATGATGATATCTTTGTGTGCAGTATGCGCATTTATTTTTATCTTAGGGAAGAAGTCATCTATTGCTTTTCAGAAAACAGTTTTTTTAATGAAGAAATGGCAGTTATATATTATTATGTAATTTTTCAGCATTTATGGGATTGAATTTTTTTTCCTGTTTTGGTATATAATGATAAATTGTATTAATACATTTCCAAATATTGTGACATGGTATTGTGTCATTTTAATACGCTGTCAGATCCTTTGCTAATATTTTATTTAGTAGTTCTGTATTTATATTTGTCAGTGAGATTTGTCCATTTCTTTCCTCGGGTTTTAGAATAATTTGTCTGTTTCTTTCCTCGGGTTTTAGAATAATTTTTATGTGAATTTATAAAAATAATTTTTAAACTTTTCTTGTTTTTACTTTGGAACAGTTTTAATGGCATTGGAATCTTTTTTTTTTTTTTTTGAGTTTGGGTCTCACTCTATCACCCAGTTTGGAATGCAGTAGCACAATTAGGGGTCCCTGCAGCCTCAATTTCCTAGGCTTAGGCTGTCCTTCTGCCTCAGTCTCTTGAATAGCTAGGACTACAGGTGCACACCACCACATGCAGCTAATTTTATTATTTTTATAGAGATGAAGTCTTGCTATGTCACCCAGGCAGGTCTCAAACTCCTGGCCTCAAGTAATCCTCCTGCCTTGGCCTCCCAAAGTGCTGGGAATACAGGTATGAGCCACTATGGTCCGTGTATAAACGCAGACAGTCCCCAACTTACAATGGTTCAACTTAGAATTTTTCAGCTTTACAATGATGCAAAAGTGATACATATTCAGTAGAAGCTGTACTTTTGAATTTTGATCTTTTCCTGGACTGGTAATATATAGGCTTAAATATCCTCTAGTGATGTTGGATAGCAGTAGTTGGTTGCAGCTCCCAGTCAGCCACGTGATCATTAGGCCAAACAACTGATACTCTCCAGAGTACTGTACTGCGTTGCCAGCAGTTTTCAAATATTGTGTTTTTGCATCCCAACATGTGTTTCCTGCTTGAGAAAAAGACAAGCATATTTCAGGTGGGCCAGGCTAAGTTATGGTGTTTGGTAGGATAGGTGTCTTAAATGCATTTTCAACTTAAGACATTTTCAACTCACCACAGGTTTACTAGGATGTAACTACATTATAAGTCGAGGGGCAACTGTATACCTGTGTACGTTCTTGTTTTATGGATGTAGTATATTATATTATCTTTCTGATTATCAATTTTAAAATTTAATCCTTCAAAGCTGGACTGGATAAAAAAATGTGGTGATACATATACACAATGGAATATTATGCAGCCATAAATAAGGACAAACATATGGACTTTGCAACAACTTGGATGGATTTAGAGTCTATCGTACTCAGTGATCTATCGCAGAAACAAAGAACAGAGAACCATAGGTTCTCACTCATAAGCAGACCTTGAACAGTTATCATAATACTATAAGAAAGGGATTGGCAGTAGTGGGAAACTGCCAGTGGAGGAGAGGTGGAATTGGCAGTTGAGGGAAACTGCCAGGGGAAGGAGGGGCACACCTCATCAACAAGGGTACCTGCATAATGAACATTTGTATACCTAACCCTGAATTGTACCCCACATCTTTAAAATAAAAAAATTTAATAGAAAAATAATAAACGAATAAAATTTAATCTTAAGGTTTTCTACTTCTCTTTTCAATTTTTACTTCCACAATTGTTTTTCTTTGTTTTAGAGACTTTCTTCACAATTGATCATTGGCTATAAATTCACGTTAAGAGTGAACCACTGAAAAGTGGATTGGGACTCAATATACATTGCTAAGGTTTGGAAATTGGATGAGCTTCACTGGGGAATTATTAAAAGACACTTTTACCTTTCTTTGCTGGTCTTTTCTCTTGTAACCAATCACTTTCAGCTAAGAGAAATAGCCCAGTTGTGAGTTGAGATTAGGCAAGGACTAACATGGCTGCAATAATTCTGTGACCTGAGAAGAGAGAGTTGGAAAAATCGTTGTTACCTCTTAGTAAGTAAACTTATGTCATCCCTATACAGAAAGTATTCATGATGTCCCCAAGTCCAGAGTCAGTCTATCGAGGTCGGGTTCTCCAATGAGCAATTTCCAGTTATCCGCTGAGAAAGTTTCGTGGCTATTTGGGGTAGGAAAGTAATGGAGGAGTTTAATTGCTCTTTGCAAATACTTACAATCAGTTCTCCTGTTTTCAACTTGCTCTTTACCTCTGTCTTTTGGACTACCTGTTACCTTTATATATGAGTTACGATGAGAACAATTATTTTGTTTCTTGTGAGCTTTACACACATACTGGCCTAAGTTTCAGCTATCTCTGGTCGGCTATATCAATTACCACCTGCTCTCCAATTTCAAAATGTTGTTGACATAAGTTTTCCTTTTTTCCCATTCTCTTTTTTTCCATCTTTTTATTTCTTTACCATTATTTCAGTAAAGTTTTCAAATGGAATGGAGGTAAATGCATAATTCCATCTGTGAAAGCCAAGAAAACACACTTCTAAGATGTCCTCCTGCAAGGAGTATAATTGATGGAAGGCTGTAGTTGTTGTGCTCCAAAATCCGACACTGTGTTTGGTAGGAGGGCATGCTTTCCCACTAGATACTTCCACTCAGTGACAGAGTGTGACAGTGATACCAAGGCAGGCCCATTCCTGGGAGATGTGAGGCTCCTCTAATTGTCAGTGATGTCCACTAGACTTGTCACATTGTCTCAGAAGTGCATTACACTCTAAGATCTGGCTGGCTTGCTTCCTTCTCTCTCTCCCATCAACCTTCCTTCCTTCTCTCCTTCACAGGAATCGCAACCATATCATGACCTCAGGACTCGATCCATTTCCTCTGGCTCCCTCCTCATTTCCTCTCATACTTGTAGGTGGTACCATGTCCCCAACCCCCAGTCTCTTGCATGTTGAATCTTTTCTTGGTGTCTGCTTCTTGGAGAACCTGGATTAACATGCCATTCAACTCTAACCTGGAAATCAAGAAATTCCTTTTCTAGATTTGAAGTCTAGAGACTTTACTAAGATATAATTATTACTGGTCATTTCCCTCAATTTTTCCTAAGGCATGATGATGTGCCTTTTTAGTCTTTTGATTTGTGACTTATTTATGGGAATTTTATTAAATTACATCTATGTTTCTGCTTAATTATTTGGGCTTTTTTTTCCTTCAGGGATGTTAATTATGCATATTTCATATTCTTATCTGTCATTTTATTTAATAATTTAATTGTATTTATTTCCTAAATTTTCTCTTTTATATTTTATGTTTTCACTAGTAACAACTCTCCTTTATTCTAATGTAACTCTCATTTATTTTCTTTTCCACATCTATTTCATTTTTTTCTTTTTTCTCAGCACAATTGTTCTCTAAACTCTTTTATATCCACTTGGAGTCATTTACTCATTTATTTATTTACTTATTTTTGAGTTGGAATCTCACTCTTGTTGCCCAGGCCGGAATGCAGTGGCACACTCACAGCCACTGCAGCCTGGACTTGCTGGGCTTAGGTGATCCTTCCACCTCAGCCTTCCAAGTAGTATTTTTTATTTATTTTTTACTTTAAATATGTGGGGTACAATTCAGGGTTAGTTATACAAATGTTCATTATGCAAAAACTCTTGTTGATGAGGTGTGCCCCCACCTCCCTTGGCAGTTTCCCACTACTGCCAATCCCGTATATCTGACAAAGGCCTAACATCTAGGAACTTGTATACTTCTATAAGGAACTCAAATGTGCCAAAAAGAAAAAAACAAACAGCCCCATTACAAAGTGGTCCAAAGATATGAATAGACACTTCTCAAAAGAAGACACATGAGCAACCAACAGAGACATGAAAAAATGCTCAGCCTCACTAGTCATCAAAGAAATGCAAATTAAAACCACACTGAGATACCACCTAACTCCAAACAGGATGACCATCATCAGTAACTCAAAAAACAACAGATGCTGAAGAGGATGCAGCAAAAGAGGAACACTTCCACACTGTTAGTAGGAGTGTAAACTAGTACAGCCTCTGTGGAAAATTGTGGTGATTCCTAAAAGATCTAAAAATTGACCTCCCATATGACCCTGCAATCTCCCTACTGAGAATATACATGGAGGAATTCAAGTCACTCTGTTAAAAAGATACCTGTACATGCATGTTTATGGCAGCATTATTCACAATAACAAAAACATGAACCAACTGTGCTGCCCATCGAAAGAGGACTATATAAAAAAACTGTGGTACATATGCACAATGGAAAGTTATGAAACCATAAAGAAAGACAAAATTATGAATGTCACAGCAACTTGAATGGACTTAGAGGTTATAATACTGGGTGAAACAAAGAACTGAGTGTCACATGTTCTCACTCATAAGTGGACCTTGATCAACTATTGTATTGTTATAAGAAAGGCATTAGCAGTAGTGGGAAACTGCCAGGGGATGGGGGGATACACCTCATCAACCAGAATACCTGCATAATGAACATTTGTATACCTAACCCTGAATTGTACTCTACATATTTAAAATTAAAAATTAAAAAAAAGAAATAAAAATAGCTTTATTGAAGTGTCATTAACATGCAATCAACTACACCTATGTAAAGTGTAAAATGTGATAAGTTTTGACATATTTACATATCTGGGGAACCATTAGCACAGTGAAGATAATGAACATCCAACAAGATCAAAAGTTTATTCTCCCTTTCTAATCCCTCCTCCTTGCCTTTCTCTGGAATCCCTTATTCCCTAAGCATCCACTAATCTGTTTTTCTGTCACTATAGATTAGTTTGTATTTTTTAGATTTATATACAAGTCATATGTATATGGTATATACCCTTTCAGAGAGGATGAGAGTTTATTCATCTTGTTGCATGTATCAGTAGTTTATTCCTTTTTGTTGCACTAGTATTCTATGGCATGACTATACCATAATTTATCTGTCCCGTTTTTTATGGACATTGTGATCTTTTCAGTTTGGGACTATTACAAATAAAGCTGCTGCGAACATTTCTGTACAAGTAAAGAATGCTTTGTCTTCAGAATGTCCACTCATTTCAAAATAGACATGTGCTTTCATTTCCCTTGGGTAAATACCTAGGAGTGGAAGCATTGAATCATACAATAGGTATCTATTTAATTTTAAACTGCTTTCGAAAGTGATTATACGAGTTTACATTCCTACCCACAGTGGATGAAAGTTCCTGTTATTCGATATCCCCACTCATTGATATAGTCAAACTATTTGATTGTAGCCAATGGGTATAAGACTAATACTCATGTCCTTATTTGCCACTTGTGTGCCTCTTTTGGTTAAGTGTCTGTTTCAAACTGATTAAATCTTTTGCTCACTTTTCAATTTGGTTGCTTGTTTTCTTGTCATTGAATCTTGATGGTTCTTTATTTATTCTGGATACAAGTTCTTTATCAGATGTGGTACACCAAGTAATGGCCCCACAAAGATGTTCACTACCTAATCCCCAGAACCTGGGAACATGTTACCTTGTATGGCAAAGAGACTTTGCAGATGTGATTAAGTTAGTGATCTTGAGATGAAAGATTGTCCTGGATTATCTGGGGGACCCCATATGAAATTACAGGAGTCTTCATAAGAGGGAGGCCAGAAAGCCACTGTGGGAAAAGACAGCCACGGGACTATAAAAGCAGAGATTAGAGTTCTGTGGCCAGGAAACAGGAATGCTGGCAGCCCCTAAAAGCTGGAAAAGCTTCAAACATATTCGGTCTGACAGCCTCTAGAAGGAACCAGCCCTGTTGACACTTCGATTTCAAGTTCCTAAAGACTCATTTTGGACTTTGACCTTCAGAAATGTAAGCTATTAAGTTTATATTGTATTAAAATATTAACTTAGTGGTCATTTGTTACAGCAGCAATAGGAAACTGGTACATCGAATAACTGCTTAGCAAATATTTTTCCCAATCTGTAATTTGTCTTTTAATAGTCTTAGTAGTGCCTTTCAAAACTGAAGATGCATTTAATTTTGATGAAGTCCATTATATCAGTTTTCAAGATAGTGCTTCTGGTGTCACATCTAAGAAATCTTTACCTAACCCAAGGACATAAAGAATGTTTTCTATATTTTTCTCTAGATGTTTTATATTTTACATTTAAGGATATGATATATTTTGAGCTGATTTTTTTTAGAAGGTATGAGGAATGGATCAAAGTACATTTTTTTGGCATGTGAACACTGAATTGTTTTAGTTCTTTTTACTGAAAAAGACTGTTCTTTCTCCACTGAATTGCCTTTGTACCTTGTCAAAAATTAGTTGTCCACACCTATGTGGGTTTATCTCCAGAATCTGTATTTTTGTGCATTGGTCTATGAATCTGTCTTTATGGCAATACCACACAGTCTGGCTTTTTAATAAGTCTTGAAGTCAGATGTTAGTTTTCTAATTTTGTTCTTTTTCAAATTAATTTTGGCTTTTCTAGGACTTTACATTTTCATAAGAATTTTAAAATCAGTCTGTCTATTTCAACAAAAACATCTGCTGAGATTTTGACTGAGAATCTATAGGAACACTTCAGGAGAATTAACATCTTATCAATATTGAATCTTTTATCCCTGATGGTATGTCTTCTCATTTGTTTAGTTCTCCTTTGCTCTTTTTCTGCAATGTTTTATAGCTTTCAGTGTACTAAACTTGCAAATATTTTGTCAGATGTAACCCTAAGTATTTCATATTTTTTATGCTATTGTAAATAGTTTTTTTTTTTAAAATCAGAGTCTCACTCTGTCATCCAGGCTGGAGTGCAGTAGTATGTTCCCGGCCAACACAGCCTTGACCCGCTAAGCTCACGAGATCCTTCCACCTTAGCCTTCTAAGTAGCTAGAACTACTGGTATATGCCACGATACCTGGCTAATTTTTTGTTTTATTGTAGAGACAAGGTCTCAATAAGTTGCCCTTGATTGATTTTTCTAATATTAAACCAACTTGTATTGCTGGGACAAACTTCATGGGGTCATGATATATATTATCCCTTTTATGTAAAGTTGGATTCAATTTTCTAAAATTTTATTTAGCATTTTTGCATTTGGTTTCCTGAGGTAAGTTGGTATGTAGCTTTCTTTTCTTTTAAGGTCTTTTAAGGTCTGTCTCTGATTTTCGTATCAGGGTAAAGCTAGTCTCTTAGGATGAATTGGAAAATGTTCCCTCCCCTTCAATTTTCTGGAAGAATTTATGTAGATTTGGTGTTACTTAACCATTTTTCTCTAGCAGGGGAGAGGATTAAATATAAATTCAATTTCCTTATGAGATATGGGCTACTTGGGTAATTTATGTCTTCTTGAATGAGCTGGATCGCATGTATCTTTTAAGGAATTCGTCCATTTCCTCTAAATTGTCAAACTTCTTGGCACAAAATTGTTCATAATATTTTTTCATTCTCCTTTAAATATTTATAGACCCTGAAGTGATGCTACTCTTAATCCTGATAATAGCAATTAGTGCCTTCTCTCCTGAGGTGCTGGTGTCATTTTCTTCATTTTTCTTGTGCCAGGAGTTTGCTTAGCTTCTTGGATTGATGAGTTTATAACTTTCAGCAAATTTAGGAAGTTTTCAATATTATTTCTTCAAATGCTTTTTCTGGCCCCTCCTTCTTCAGGAACTCTAATTATACCTTTATTAGGGCATTTGAAGTTGTTCCATTAAACACTGGTGCTATTTATTTTTTCATTCTTTGTTCTCTCTGTTTCATGTGGTTTCTACTACTGTATCTTAAAGTTCACTAATCTTTTTTCTGTAATGTTCCGTCTGCCATTAATTCTATTCGTGAGGTTTTCATTTCAGACATTGCAGCTTTCACCTCTAAAAGTTTAATTTAAAAAAAAAAAGCCCAAAACTCAAAAAATCAGCTGGGCATGGTAGCACGTGCCTGTAGTTCTAGCTACTTGGAAGGCTAAGGTGGAAGGATCACCAGAGTCCAGCAAGTCGATGTTGGGGTGGCCGTGAGCATGCCACTACACTTCAGTCTGCACGACAGAGTGAGATTCCAACTCAAAAAAACCAAAACCAAAAACTTACTTTTTCCTCATTTACTTTTTTTTTTTTTAGAAAGCAGGATTTATTGAGAGGACAGAAAAAATCCCACAGTGGGAGGGGACCCGAGGGGGTTGCCCCACTTTTAAAATATATTGAATAAAGTTATAATAGGTGTTTTAATGTCTTTGTTAATCCTAACATCTGTGTCAGTTCTGGGTCGGTTTTGATTAGTTGGGTTTTTTCCTCATTGTGAGTCACATTTTTCAGTTTCTTTTCATGCCTGGTAATTTTGGGTTAGATTCCAGACAATGTGCATTTCACTTTGTTGGGTGTTGATTATATTTAATATTTTCTATAAATATATCTGACATGTTTTCTAAGATATAGCTATCTTACTTGCAGATAGTTTGATTTTTCTCTTCTCTTGAAGATTTGTCAGGCAGGTCCAGAGCAGTGTGTAGTCCAGGAATAATCCTCCCTACTCAGGAAAGACCCTTCTGCCCCATGGATTGTGAGTTTTTCCAGTCTGGTTGGTGATAGGAACAGGCGCTTTCCCAGCCCTGTATGAACTCTAGGCAATCTGTATTCTAATCTTTTCTGATTTTCTTTTCTGATTTTCTCACATGCATTTATGCAGGTCTCTGAATTTTTCTCTCTGTGACATTCTCTTTTTTCCAATTCTCTGTCCTAGGAACTCTAGTCATCTCAGTCTACCTGGAGTCTCAACTCCATCTCCTCAACTCAAGAAGTTGGCTGTGATCCTCCTGAGTTTGTCCTTCTTGCACCACAACCTGGAAATTCCCTCAAGTCGTAAACTGAGATGATTGTAAGTCTTACCTTATTACTTTCAGTGTCTCAAAGATCATCTCCACTCTCCTAAAGAATCATTGAATCATGTATTTTGTCTGATTTTTGGTTGTTTCAAGAGGGAGGGTAAATTAGGACCCTGTTTCTCCATTTTGACCTGGAGAAGAAATCCAGTTTCATTGTATTTCAGAGGTAGTGTTACAGCAAGTCTGCAGAATATTTCACCAAAGTGTGTATATTTACTTTATTATTCCAAAATAACAAAGAGGCAACATGTAAACCCCAGCAATCATGTCTTGTTCCCCTTGCATACTTAACATCTATCATGGCTCCTGGCATGTATCACATAGTGGGTGCTTAGTTAATATTTTAAAAATTAATCCCAAGTGAGCTAAAGTAAATAAATATTGAAGGGACCTTCCATTCAAATGTTGTCTGACTGACTTCTAGATTCTCTATCTCTATGTATGCTTGATTTTTAGTCTTTCTTGTGCAGCCAGGCTTTTTCCAGAGAAGAATATATCAGGCACACTATTTCCAAGCAATTCTGTGTTTATGATTGGTTTATGGTTCCATCTAAACTTGAAGATTAGATGAAATCATAAACCAATCACATCCTTCTAGTTATGTGACTTCAGAGATTTGACTCTCTTCTCCTCCAGCTTCAAATGAAAAAAATCCTAGGAAAGGATTCTAAGCATCCCAGATTGGGTCTTATACCCACTCATGTGCTGAGAGAGAGCAGAATGCTGTGTTGTTTTTTTCTTAAATATTTTATTCCATGAAAGTTTATGCCACTTATAAAAATTGTGGGAAAAAGAAAATAGAAGTATTTCAATATCCATAGAAACCTCATTAACCTTTTGGAACATTCCTTCTTATGAATAAGCTCTCATGAAAAATGAGGGAGGGGGCTGCGGGGTTCAAGTGTTATTTAGCATGTTATTTGTTTCTATTTTTTGTTTGCTTTGCTTTGAATTGGGGTCTCACTCTGTTACCCAGGCTAGAGGGCAATGGCATGATCACAGCTCACTGCAGCCTCCGTCATCTCCTGGGCTCAGGTAATCCTTCCTCCTCAGCTAATTTTTTTTTTTTTTTTTTTAAGAGAAAGAGATTGACAGTAGTGGGAAACTGTGGGGTGGGGGTGGGATTGGCAGTTGAGAGAAACTGCTAGGGGAGGGAGGGGCATACCTCATCAACAAGGGTACTTGCATAATCAATGTTTATATATCTAACCCTGAAATGTACCCCACATCTTTATAATAAAAATTTTTTAAAAAGAGAGAGAGAGACAAGGTCTCCCTGTATTGCCTAGGCTGGTCTCAAACTCTTGGGCTCAAGTGATCCTTCTGCTTCAGCTTCCCAAAGTGTTGGGATTACAGTGTAAGCCACTTCACCCAGCCCCAGTTTCTATTTGTAATTGCTTGAAGTCATTCTTTCTGAGTAAGGTTAGATGGAACAATAATTAGATCCTTCATTTGCCTATAAATATAAGAAGTCCAGGTGTTTACAGGAAATAAGGAAAGAGAAGAATGATTCTATCTCTTTGCCTGTATTGAAACATTCTGTCTCTTTAAGAGACCCAGAAACAATTTTGTTCCCATTACTTGACTCACCTGTGTGAAGAAACACCTGTATACCTTCAGGGCCCTCTCTCTGGAACACTTGTATAAATTAAAATTTGCCTGTAGGGATTTCACCTTTCTGCATTAAAAGCTACTTGCAAGAGGAGTCTCAGCAAATAAACTCTAGAAACAGTTCTCATATGGGATAACTAGGCCTTACCATACAGGTTTTTTTTTTTTAAACAAACCTCCTGTTTTATTTGGGTGAGTCATTCAACAATGTTTATTGAATATCTATTTCAGACACAACATAATACACGCTACTTTGGGGATCATGAAAGCCATGGACATATGATGCCCATCCCTAAGTGGAAACTGACTACCTAACTGTGGAGGCAGATAAATGGATTTATCAGCTTTCGTGTGAGGGACAGGCAAGGATCTTAAAGTCACAAATCCAGTTTGACAAATATTCAGTTGCACAAATTTGTATTTAATTGCCCATCACCGCAGTTCACCAGGTCTAGCACTGAGGCTTGAAAAATGAATGGCACAATATCTCTCCCTGCAGGGCCACTGCTAGAACATAAAGTGCCTCTGAATAGGGGGAATGGAAATCTCCTCCAAATCCCCCATCCAAATCCCCCAAAATGTGTCCTCGTTTGACTGACCAATTAGAAAAAGGTACCCCCTGTGGGCAGACTAATTAGAAAAATGGGCCCCTTTTCAACATCTCTGGGCTGAACAAAAAAGAGGCTGGAATTTGGATACCATTTGCACTACAGTGGCACAAACTACATGAGGAACCTGCAGTTTATTCTCATATTTCTGTCCTTACATTTTCTTTTTCTTTCTTTCTTTCTTTTTTTTTTAAATAGTGACAGGGTCTCGCTATGTTGCCCAGACTGGTCTTGAACTTCTGGGCTCAAGCAATCCTCCCACCTTGGCCTCCCAAAGTGCTGGGATTATAGGACTGAGCCACCACGACCAGCCCTTACATTTTCTAATAATAACCAATCCTAATTCCCTGAGCCAGGCAAATAAGGGATGTACTTACAAATGTGAAACTCTGTTACCTCAAGTTGTTACCATGAATTTTTTTAACCTCTTGGCTTACCTTCAGATTCTAGTCTTGGTGCTGTGCTTATTATTTCAAGAGATATATATGTTTTTCCCCATATTGTTAGATAGATGGCAGAAGATCTGAAGGGCTTGTCCTGAGAAGCCCTGGGCAGCCGGGGTAGTTTTTGCCAATTCATGCATTTCAGTGTGATGACTTATGGGCAGAGACAAGAGGGTTAGAGTACCTTTGAGCAAATACACAATCCTCCAGTGACCCCTCAAGGCAATGCATCAGAGGTTCTGCAATATAGCTCCAGGCAACAAATTGAGGCCAGCCAGAATTGATGGGGAAGCCTCTGCTGTGCTCAGCTGTTAAAAATACCTGCACTACCGTGCGTGACAACTGGCTTCTGCTTAAGTGCATTTGATGACTCCAAACTGAGCTGAACTGATATTCATCCTGGACTGTCCTCAGGAGTGCTTGCGGGAGATGGCTCTTGTTTGCAAAACTTCCTTTTGAGTCAGGCTTGTCTCAAGGGTGTAACTAGGGTGTTCCTATAACTGGCTCCAAATAAATAGAAGCCCAAAGCTAAGAACCTTCAGCCTTTTCATAAGCCTGGTCATAAACTACCTGGGAATTGCTAGGATCACCAAATACACTAAAGTTAGTGTCATCAAAATAAAGATTGCTCTGCAGGGTTATTGCTCTTGATTGGAAAATAATTGGATGTCTAATCCTCCTTCAGGCCTGGTATCCAATGACTATTTGGAAAGTATGAGATCTGCCCCTCTTTCATCTGTACGTGTTCACCCAATATTCACTAAATAAATGATAATCTCACCAAATGAGAAGGATAATCTAGCCTATTAGAAAAAGAATTAGGTTGTTTGTAGCTGTAGTATTTGAAGTAGTGGGGAGTTGATAATAAATTTCTGTTGTTTAAGCCACCAGGTCTGTGATATTTTGTTATAGCAGTCCTAGCAAACTAATACATATGCCAACAAGATTTTTCTTTTAAAGAACAAAACAAAAAACAAAAACCCTGAGACTTGGCTAGGTGACTCAATCCTGTAATCCCAGCACTTTGGGAGACTGAGGTGAGGGGATTGCCTGAGCCCACGAGTTTGAGAACAACCTGGGCAACTCGGCGAGACCTCATCTCTACAATAAATAAAAAAAATAACCAGGCGTGGTAGTGCACGCCTGTACTTTCGGCTACTTGGAAGGCTGAGGCGTAAGGATTGCCTGAGCCCACTGGAGTGGCCATGAATGTGCTACTGCACTCCAGCCTGGGTGTCAGAGTGAGACTCCAACAACAACAAAAAAAACTGAGTGTGTCCAGATAATCAATCTCCTGTAACACCATTTAAACCTGGCATCAGGATTTGTTACTAGTTTATAAATGCACACCAAGGAATATTATACTGTGATTAGCAACAAAGACTTAAATGTACATACAGCAATATGAATGAACCTAAAATACATAGGCCCTAGTGGAAAAAGTAAGAAACAGAGATAAATAAAATACATTCATATTTACATAAATTAAAAATACATGCATGCAAGACAGAACTATCTATATTGCAAATATACATACAAACAAAAAGGTAACACATCACAAATGTTAAAATGGATGCCTGTGATGGCGGGAGAGGAAAGGAAATGAGGTATGAGAAAGAAAGAATCGATAGCATCAGAGGGAGACCTTGCATGGAACCATGATTAGCGCAACCTCCTTTGCCTGAGAATCAACAATAACAACAAAAGATTTCTACTTTTCTACTCTGGATAGTTTCAGAAGGTATATCAGGGTTCCAGGAATCTGTATTTAACAGTCATTCTTATTAAGATTTCTAATCAGAAAAGTTTGAAAGCATTGTTCTAAAGTCTAGGTAAATGTTGTTGGTAATTTGATTGGGTACTGCATTGAATCTATAGATCATCTTGGGTAGGTTGGATATCTTGACAATATTGATTCTTCCAATCCATGACCATGGGATTTTTTCATTTGTTTGTGTCATCCTTAATTTCTCTGAACAGCATTTTGTACTTCTTGTTGTAAAGGTCTTTCACTTCTCTGGTCAGGTGGATGCTAGGGTATTTCAAATTTTTGTGGCTATTGTGAATGGGACTGTCCTTTTTATTTGGTTCTCGACCTGCTTGTTGCTGCTGTGTAGAAATGCAACTGTCTTTGTACGTTGATTTTGTAACCCAAGACTTCACCAAAGTCATTTATCAGTGTGAGGAGGCTTTTGACAAACTCCCTAGGGTTTTCAAGGTATAGAATCATATCGTTCACAAAGAAGGATACCTTAACTTCCCCTTTTCCCATTTGGATACTCCTGATTTCCTTCTCTTGCCTGATTGTTTTGGCTAGCACTTCCAGTACTATGTTGAACAGGAGGGGTGAGAGTGGGAATCCTTGTCTTGTTTCCATTCTTAGGGGAAATGCTTCCAGCTTCTGCACATTAAGCAAAATGTTGACTGTGGGTTTATCATAGATGGCTCTTAGTGTTTTGGGGAATGCTCCTTCGGTGCTGAGGTACCAAGGGTTTTTATGAAGAAGGGATGCTGGATTTTGTCGAATGCCTTTTCTGGCATAATCATGTGGTTCTTGGTTTTACATATGTTAATATGCTGAATTACATTTATGGTCTTGCAAATGTTGAACCAACCCTGCACCCCAGGAACGATCCTTTCTAGGATATTTTTGTCTTCTATGTCCTGCAATTATCTTGGTGATCTGGATTCTTCTGCTGAAGTTAGGATTTGGATGATCTTGCCATTCTAGCTCCCTTGGTGTGACATTAAGTTGTCTACTTGTCATCTTTCTGTTTGCTTGAAGTGTGCATGCAGTGGTATGAACTTTCCTCTTAACACTGTTTTCATGGCATCCCAGGGATTCTGATAAGATGTGTCTTTGTTTTCATTTATTTCCAAGAATGTTTTTATTCCTGTTTTGATTTCCACATTGACCCAGAAGTCATTCAGCAGCATGTTGTTTAGTGTCCATATCTTTGTGTATTTTGGGGGGATCTTGTTGTTGGTGATATTTACTTTTATTCCACTGTGATCTGAAAAGATGTATGATATTATTTTGATCTTTTGAAATTTGTTCACCCTTGATTTATGTCCAAGAATGTGATTGATCTTGGAATATATTCCACATGCTGATGAGTAGAATGTGTACTCTGTAGATGTTGAGTGGAGTGTAGATGTCTATTAAATCCATTTGATCAAGCAAAAAAATATGGAACTTTATGAACTTGCGTGTCGTCCTTGCTCAGGGGCCATGCTAATCTTCTCGCATCTCTCCAATTTTAGTATATATGCTGCCAAAGTTAGCATCTGAATGATCTCTTAAAGGTACAGCTTCACTGCCAGTTCTGAGACTATATTACAGAAGGATCTGATACCATTTTCCAGGATATAGCACATGCATTTAGTCAGAGAGCTGTGCTATCTCTCAAACAGGAAGAATACAGTGGTCTACAAACCTAAGACTTGAAACAATTGTGGCTTATTCCCATGATCCACTTGGGAATTTGTCTTTCTCATTCCCACAATTCTGAGCTCTGAAAGGTTGAAGGTCCCAAACATGATCACTCTTGGGGTCCCACTCTTGCCAAGGGACACAGCAAGAGTATTATTGAACTACAGTATGTACCCCCAGGGTACTCCTTGTGACTCTTTGAGACTAGGGACTGGGGAGTGATAAGTCAGTATCATAGCAGGGGTAATTGACCCTGATCAGGAGGAAGAGGAACTTTTATGGGATCCTGGATAGCTTACTCCAAGACTAAAAGTTACATATTTTATCTTGTTTGCATATTGTTTCCAACAAAATTGTCAAGTTTACCTAGATTACACATAAATCAAATAAAGATGCACTGGAGAGATAAGCAAAGAAGAACATCCAGTTTTGTTTTAAAATAAAAAGAGTAGTTGTAGTTATTAAATTTTAAGTGAAAAAAGTTTGTCTTTCAGAGGTCATGATGAGAGATGGTATATACTTCAGGGCCAGGCACAATGGCTCATGTCTGTAATCCTAACACTGTGAGAGGCCAAGGCAGGAGGATTGCTTGGGCCCAGGAGATCTAGGCTGCAGAAAGCCATGATCATGCCAAGCCACTGTACTATGGTCTGGGCAACAGAGTGAGACCTAGGCTCAGAAAAAAAAAAAGAAAGAAAAAATTACTTCAAACAGTGGAAATTTCATGAGCTTTATCAAGCCAATACTGAATTCAATCTTTTATCTCCCTCATGGGCACATGGAAACATTTCAAAATAAAACACTAAATGTGACTTATTTTTCCAAAACAATTCATGAAGAATTGATTTAAAAATAATGTGAAAGCATGTAGAATATGAAACAACAAATTAATCAATATAATAAGGCAAGAGAAAGAAATAACAGATACAAGAATTAGAAAGGAAGGAACACAAAACTGTCATTTTTCACAGATAATATACATTCATAGGAAACCTCAAAGAATCTAGACAAATGATTGCAATAAAGTCTGGCAAAGTAGTGACCAAAAGACAAGCACATAAATATCAATTCATTTAAATATACCAGCCATAATGGACAAATGGACTCCAAATGTCCATTTACAATGGCAACAAAAACAAAAATGCACTTAAGAACAAAACTCACAAAAAATTATGCAAGACTTTTATGGACAAACTGTAAAATGCTATTGAAAGATGTTAAAAAACAAATTCAATAGAGAAAAATCCCATATTCATGAAAAGGAAGACTCAAAACTCTAAATAGGTCAAAACCCCCCTACTTGAGCCATAGTTTCAATGCAGCACGATTAAATCCCGACAGTGTTTCTAGTGGAACTTGACATACTGATTCTAAAATGTATACAGAAGAGCAATGTGTCAGGAATGACCAACAATCTGGATGAAGAGGAGTAAGTTACTAAATATTAAACCATTTTAATATTTAGTGAATATTAAAATATAAGCTGTTTTAAAACACTAATAATTAAGACAGTATTGTCTTAGAGCAGAAATAGACAAATGAACCAGTGGAACAGAACCAAAAGCTCAGAAATCAGACATTTACTATATGATAGAGGTTATTTTGCAGTTCGGTGAAGAAAAGATGAGATGGTCAATATGAGGTTGGATCCTTCCTATATTAGTCCTCTAGGGCTGCCACAACAAAATATCGTTGACCAAGAAGCTTAAACAACAGATACTTATTTTTTTCAGTCTTGGAGGCAGGAAATCCAAGACCAAGGTGCTGGCAGGGTTGGTCTCCTGGTGAAGCTCTCCTCCTTGGCTTGCAGATAGCTGCTTTTTTCTGTTCTCAAATGAGCTTTCTTCTGTACACATGCATCCCTAGTGTGTGTGTCTCTATTTTCTTATAAGGCCAAAGTCCTACTGGACCAGGGCCCCACCCTAATAGCCACAGTTAATCTTAATTACCTGCTTAAAGGCCCTCTCTCCAAATATAGTCACCTTGGGGATTAGGGTTTCAGCATATAAATTTGGGAAGTGGGCACAATTCAGTCCATAACACCTGCTATAAGCTATTAAAAAGAAAAATCTATTCCAGTATGATCAAGAATTAAATGCAAAGGACAAAACTTTAAAACTTACTAAAAGTGGACCTAAGACATGAAACAACAGGTTTCAGACAGACAGTAGGTACCCCAGGCGAGCAATCCTGAAAGGATGGTAATTAACAAAATAAGCCCTGGAATTGCACCCCAATTAATGCTTAAAGAAAGTGTCCATGCTGCAGTTATAAGAAGGAGAATCCAAAACAGAGCCTGGTGGCTCCCAGAGTTAAAATGACAGAACTAAGGATTCAGGGAAGCCAAGGCAGCTAGAATTTGTGAGACCAAGTACCAGAAAGATAGTTGCACAGAGAAGAGAGACCTGCCCAGAGACAACTCCAGATTTCTGCAGAGGGTTTCCCTTGAATCTCCAGTGAATTATTGATTGGGGTATGCATATGCTGAGAACCAGGGAAAGAATCATCAGAAAGAAATAGGTGGAATAATCCCCAGAGATCACACATGGGACTAGTGCAGTCAGAATGAAAAGCCTGCACCATAAAGAGCAACGGAGTGTACTCAGAAAGGCATTGCTTCAGTAATGGGGCCAAATTAGCCCTAGACGAAAGGCTGCTCCTGGAGGAGCTTAAACGCAAGCTTTGAAAAGATCAGACTGTTTCCAAGTAGCTTAACTGCAGCCCAGAACAAAGCACAAGAATATTTAAAGGAGTAAAGAAATATCCAGCAAACAACAATATTAAATTCACAATGTCTGACGACCAGTCAGAATTACCAAGTGTGCAAAAAAAGAAAAATATACCAAAAAAGAAGGAAGACATGATCTATAATAAGGAGAAAAATCAGTCAAAAAAAAAGCAGGCCGGGCTTGGTGGCTCAGCCTGTAATCCCGTGCCTTTGGGAGGCTGAGGTGAGTGGATTGCCTGAACCCGCGGATTCGAGACCCGCCTGGGCAGCGAGACCTCATCTCTACAATAAATAAATTAAAAAAAATCAGCCGGGCGTGGTAGCGCATGACTGTAATTCGGCTACTCGCAAGGCTGAGGCGGAAGGATCGCCGGAGCCCAGCAGGTCGAGGCTGCGGTGGCCGGGAGCGGCCACTGCACTCCAGTCTGGGCGACAGAGTGAGACTCCGACTCAAAAACAAAAAACCACAGATTCAATGCAATGGATTATGGAATTAGTGGATAAGGATACTAAAGCAGCTATTACAAATATACTCTATATGTTCTAAAGGTAGTAGGAAACATGAGTATGTTAAGAAGAGATGTGAAAGAGACTGTGTTTTAAAAGACCCAAATTAATTGGTAGAGATGAAAAATATGGCCGAGAGTTTAAAAAAAAAATACATTCAATGGGATTAACAGAAGAGTTGACACTATAGAAGAAAAGGTAATAAATTTGAAGACATAGCAGTGGAAACTATTTAAAACAAAACACAGAGAGAAAAAAGACAAAACAAACAAAAAAGTACATTGCAGCTAGGTGTGGTGGCTCATGCCTGTAGTACCAGGCAGAAACAAGAGGATTGCCTGAGCTCAGGGGTTCGAGACCAGCCTGGGCAACGTGGCAAGACCTCATCTCTACAATAAATCAAAAAATGAGCCAGGTGTGGCAGTGTGGTTCCAGCTCTTTGGAAGGCTGAGGTGGAAGGATCACCTGAGCCCAGCAGGTTAAGGTTGTGGTGACCATAAGAGTGCCACTGCACTCTAGCCTGGGTGACGGAATGAGACTCTGACTTAAAAAAAAAAAAAAGTCACAATGCATCAATGAATATGTAACAATGTATAATTGGAGTTTCTGAAAGAGAGGAAGAGGAAGGAAAGGGGAACCTAAAGAGAATTGAATAATAATGGTCAAAAAGTTTCTACATGTAATGAAATGTTTTAAAAATGTATTTCAGATGTAATTACAGACTCAAGATGTTCTACAAAGGTCTAGCCAATTCTTTCTTGAAGCCCTTCAAGACAGTCATTAGCAACTCAAACAAAATCTGATTGTTTTTTTGTGTGTGTTTGTTTGTTTGTTTTTGAGTCACTGAAGTCTTGACCTTCTGGGTTTGAGTGATCCTTCTGTCTCAGCCTCCCAAGTAGCTGGGACTACAGAGGGCCACCATACCCTGCTGATTTTTTTATTTTTTGTAGAGACGAGGTCTTGCTCTGTTGCCGAGGATGGTCTCGAGCTTCTGAGCTTAAGCAATCCTCCCACCTTGGCCTCCCAAAGTGCTGGGATTACAGTTGTGAGCCACCGTGTGCAGCCATAATGTTCATTATTTTAAAGGCATGAAAACTTTCTCCTAATTCATATTCAGTGAGCCACAGCACCTGGCCAAGAATCTGATTTTTTCTAATGCACCCACAAAAAGACAGCATTTTGCGGTTAACTCAGAAAGTAATATACAAAAGACTGGAAGTGGAACTTCTTCAGCATAGACTTCAGGTGACTCAGTTACAACTTGTTGATGATTTTAGATCCAAAACATCTCCCAAAAATCATCTCATACACTTTCTTCTGCTTATAAATGCAAGAACTGAGAATCAAGATATCAAACGACTTGTCCATGGTGACATAAAATGTTAGTTACAGAGTTGTCTCTCTAGCATTTGAGTTCTTTGATTCCCAGTTTAGAGTGCTTTCCACATATCAGAGGGGAAATCTTAATTTTAATTTTAATTTTTTTTTTACCCTGGGCCAACCATAGGGTGTTCTCAAATACAGATAAACTCATTTGGTCAAGATATCACTTCAGGGACTAGCCATGAAAATGGGAATATGCTTAGGGGATAAATAATATGGTCTAACTGAATATGAGGTTTGGTTGAGGAGGAATGAGAGAAAAGTGCCTAGCGGTGGTTCCAGGAGTTTGGGACATTTTCAATGAGGTCAGAACTATTTTCCCAATAATACGAAGACATTATTTACATTTTCGCTCTCTTCTTATAAATATACATGAAATTCTCCAAAGGCTACATGGCATGTGATATCATTACAGATGAAACACAGAAGCAGATATGAAAACATAGCTGTCTTCTATTAATCCAGACATTAGAGAGATTTGCAAAAAATGTTGCTCTCTTCACTAATTACTTTATTTTGGAACATAATAACTACTCTTATTTAACATAGTAGTGAGAGTTCTGCCAGAGCAGTCAAACAAGAGAAAGAAATAAAAGGCATCCAAATAGGAAAAGAGGAAGTTAAATTGTCTCTCTTTGCAGACAATATGATTCTATACCTAGGAAATCTAGAGATTTCACCAACAGACTCCTTGAGCAGACAAGTGACTTCAGTAAAGTCTTGGGATACAAAGTCGATGTTCAAAAATCAGTAGCATTTTTATACACCAACAATGTTCAAGCTAAAAATCAAATCAAGAATGGAATCCCATTAACAATAGCCACAAAAAATAAAATAAAATACCTGGGAATACATCTAACAAAGGAAGTGGAAGATCTCTACAATAAGAACTATAAGACACTGCTGAAAGAAATCAAAGATGACACAAACAAATGGAAAAACAGTCCATGCTCATGGACTGGAAGAATTAGTATTCCCAAAATGTTCATACTGCCCAAAGCAACCTACAGATTCAATGCAATCCCCGTTAAACTACCAGCATCATTTTTCACAGATCTGGAAAAAACAATACTTAAATTCATATAGAAGCAAAAAAGAGTCCGAATAGTCAAAGCAATCCTAAGCAAAAAAGAACAAAGTTGGAGAAACCACATTACCAGACTTCAAACTTTACTACAAGGCTACAATAACTAAAACAGCATGGTACTGGACAAAAATAGATGCACAGACCAATGGACCAGAATAGAGATCTCTACAGCAACATGTCTATAGACATGCCTACAAGCAACAGATCTTTGACAATGCTGAAAAATAAGTATTGGGGAAAGGATAGTCTATTCAATAAAGGAGGCTAAAAAACAGGCCAACCATATGCAGAAAAATGAAACTGGACCCCTTTTTCATACCATATACAAAAATTACCCCAAGATGGATTAGAGACTTAAATGTAAGGTCTCAAACTATAAAAATCTTAGAATAAAGTCTAGGAAATACTCTTCTGGACATCAGCCTAGACAACAAATTTATGACCAAGTCCTCAAAAGCAACGCAAGTCAGGTGCAGTCTCCCATGCCTGTAATCCCAACAATTTGGGAGGTAGAGGCAAGAGGATTGTCTGAACCCAAGGGCTCAAGATCAGCCTGGGCAACTTAGTTAAACCACATCTTAACAATAAAAAAAATTAGCTGGGTGTAGTCACGCGTACCTGTAGTTTCAACTACTTGGAAGGCTGAGGTGGAAGAATCTCCTGGTCCAGTAGGTCGAGGCTGGGGTAGCCATGAGCATGCCACTGCATGCTAGCCTAGGTAAGACTCAAAAAAGAAAAAAAAAAAAAAAGCAAATGCAGTAAAAAACAAAATTGACAAGTGGGACCTGATCAAAGTGCTTCTGCACAACAAAATAAGCTATCAATAAAGTAAATAGAAAACCTACAGAATGAGAGAAAATATTTGCAAACTATACTTCCAACAAAGGCCTAATATCCAGCATCATAAAGAACTCAAATGAACTGACAAAAATAATAAAAATAACCCCGTTAAAAAGTAGGCAAAGGGCATAAACAGACATTTCCCAAAAGAAGACACACAAGCAGTCAATAAACATGCAAAAATGCTCAACATCACTAATCACCAGAAAAATGCCACTCAAAATCACAATGAGATACCATTTACACCAGACAGAATGGTATTAAAAAGTCAAAAAACAATTGATATTAGCGAGGTTATGGAGTAAAGGGAATGCTTATAACTGATGATGAAAATGTAAGCTAGTTCTGCCCATGTGGAAAGCTGTTTGGAGATTTCTCAAAGAACTAAAATTAGATTTACAATTCAACCCAGCAATGCCACCACTGGGTAGGTACCCAAGAAGCATAAATCATTCAACCAAAAAGATAACAGCACTCGTATGTTTATCACAGCATTATCACAATAGCAAAAACATGGAGGTGCCCATCAATAGTAGACTGGATAAAGAAAATGTGGTATACATATATATACTATGAAATACTATGTAACCATAAAGAAAAATGAAATCACATTTTCTGCAGCAATATGGATGCAGGTGGAGGCCATTATTCTAAGCGAACTAACACATAAACAGAAAACCGAATATCGCATGTTCTCACTCATAAGTGGGAACTAGACACTGGGTACAACATGGGCATAAAGATGGAAACACCAAGCTGGACATGGTGGCTCAAGCCTGTAATCCCAGCACTTAGGGGGGGCCGAGACGAGAGGATTGCCTGAGTCTGCTTCTAGGACTATGCATAATGAACCTCTCTAAAACTTGTTTCACACTCCCAACTATCTGCTGGTCATATTCGCAATCTCACTTAAATAGTAACCTATCCAAACATAAAACACACTATCTTGGCATCCTTATATCTGTTAATTTCTGCCTCTCTTTCGGTTGACTAGGTAACATATTGGTCGTTTTTCTCTCCAATGCCCCTTGAATCCCAATTGCTTTTCTTGGGAATTCCACTGACATTATTTCGTCTCCTTCTTCTACCTAGTCCCATCAGCTTCCTGCTTTTCAATTTTACTTACACAGCCTTCTGATTGTTCTGTCTTCATCCCTGCTCCATTGTCTGCTACCCACAAAGTGCCATAAATTGAATCTTCCCTAAAGTCTGATTCTAATCATGACATTTCACTACTCAAAACTCTTCAGTGACAAGTAACTGTCAGCCAGTAAAAGATTCTTCAACATGATTTGGAAACCCTCTATAACAGCAATTTTCAAACATTTTTACTTTAGAATACCTTTCACTCTTAAAAATTATTGAAGACTTCAAGGAGCTTGTATTTATATGATCTATACCTAGCACTACCTACTGTGTTAGAAGTCAAGAGTGAGGAAACTTTAAAAATATTTGTGTATTTTGAAATAGAAATAAACCTGTTATACATTAACATAAATATTTTATGAAAAATAACCATTATTTTCTTTTTTCATTCATGGTGTCTTTATTTTTTTTTTACAAAATATTTTTATTTTTAGTTTAAAGGGAGACATGAATAGTTTTGTTACATGGGTAGTATATTGCACGATGGTGAGGTTTGGACTTCTACCCAATGGGGAATTTTTCAAAACTCTCCCCCTTACTCCCTCCCCACTTTAAGAGTCCCTGGTGTCTGCTGTTTCCATCTTTTTTGGTTTTTTTGAGTTGGAGTCTCACTCTGTTGCCCAGGCTGGGGTGTAGTGGCACACTTATGGCCACCCTAGCATCAACCTGCTGGGCTACGGTGATCCTTCCAAGTAGCCAGAACCACAGGTGTGTGCCACCAGGCCTGGATAATTTTTTGATTTACTGTAGAGACAAGGTCTTGCCAAGTTGCCCAGGCTGGTCTTGAACCCCTGGACTCAGGCAATCCTCTTGCCTCTGCCTCCCAAAATGCTGGGATTACAGGCGTGAGCCACCATGCTTGGTCAGACCCTTTTTAATGAAACATTTGTGTTGCAATAAGCTGCCATTTCTATTGCTGCCAGCTAAAAGCAGTTCCTTGAAGAATATTGCTTCATGGCAGGCGAATCCCTTAAAAGGCCCTCCAAGTTGTGAAAACTTAAGGCCAACAGATGATCTTTGCCTGTAATGGTTTGCATGCAGGTACAGGTGTGCAAAACGGGCACATTTTCCTTCCCCTGTGCACACAGCAGGGAGATTCCTCACTGAAATGTGCCAAGGTGGGTTCATTGGCAGGAAAAGATGCTGAGGCAGACCGAACCTGGCTTTATGAAGACAGCTTTCTTGTTCCAGCACAGCAGGAGGCTGGGGTTGTGTTCATTTCTAGCCTTGGTCCTTCTGGATTGGAGCTAAGCATCGAGGGGAAATGGATGAGTGGGTGAACGGGATCTAAAATAGATGTGGCCTCCCAGCTCAGGTGGGACGTGGTTAGGGGGATGGGAAGAAAAGAGCTGACCCAATAGGAATATCACAGCCACCATGAACAAATGTCCTCCTATCAGAATGTATGGGCCCATCTTTTAAACTCATGTGGCAGGGCATAGTGGCTCAAGCCTGTAATCCCAGCACTTTGAGAGGCCAAGATGAGAGGATTGCTTGAGACTAGGAGTTTGAGAACAGCCCAAGCAACATAGCAAGACCTTGTCTCTACAAAAAAATCAAAAAATTAGCTGGGCATCGTGGCAGGCACCTGTAGACTCAGTTACTCTGAAGGCTAAGTCGGAAAGATTGCCTGGGCCCAGGAGGTCGAGGCTGTGGTGAGCCATGATTGTGCCACTGCACTCCAGTCTCGGTGACAGAATGAAGGGCCCTCCTCCCAAAATATAAAAATACATTAACTGCATGTGGCAGAGACCCAAGCTAAAGTATTAGTGGATTGGTCATACTCCCTAGTTCTCTCTCTCTCTTCCTGGCTTTTTGCAGCAGGACTGGCCTCCTTTGAACCAAGTAAGTCCCTAGTAAGGTGGTTGCGGTGACCTTGAAAAATACATGGACTTTCTGTCACAAGGGCAGGTGAGTGATAAAGCAATAAATCAAACAAATAAGAGTGATGTCATTGTGTTTGTAGTCCAAGCCAGTAAAGTGGACCATTCCAGATACACTATTGAAGAGAATTTCTACAAAGTGAGTCATTTTCCCTAGGGTCTTTCTTAACGTTTCTTGAATGTAAATTTCCCACAACACCTGCAGCTTGAGGCATGGTTTTGGGAAATGCAAGAAGCAGAGCACACAGCCTATGAGGCCAGTGGACCCAGAGGACAGGAATGAGAGCCTCGCAAAGATTAACTCGCATGCAGTTGTCTGGTCCTCTTGGTGCTGCCTTCTGACATACTAGCATGCTGCCCATTTGAAGCCATCCCACGGGATATTTGCAGGAGCCACTAGGATGTCAGTCCCATGAAGCAAGAGTCCTGCATTGCTTATTGACCTGTAACAAGGCCTGGTAGATGCTCAGGAAATATTTATCGAGCAAGTGTATCTGGTAAACTAACAGACATGCAAGTATTCAAACACTACAAAGCAGTATTGAAGATTGATGATGGTTCACGTCCATCCGTTGAAAACGCTATGAGGGAGGGAGTTTTCAGGGAGAAAGTTGACAAGAACGAGGAATACATTAATTCAAATATGTGAGGGAGAACGCTTGGATGATGGAGGGCTTTGTCTGGGTCTCTTTAAGCTAAATGGAGCCAAAGAGCATTTCCTTGCTGATGAGTGTTCCTAACCTAGAGGAAATAGAGGGCTTCAAGAAGTGGAAGTGAATCTCACCTTTCTGGGCCTGATGCCAGACATTTTTGCACATTAAAGATGACAGAAAAAGAAGATGACACCTTCAGGCTTATTCCAGATTGAATATTTTCCTCCTTTTGTGGGTAGTCAGTGTTAAGTAACGTATGCCCAGGAAGTAGTAGAGAATCTGGGGAAATAAGGTTTCTGCTGGTCCCTCTAAAATTTTAGGAGCTGGCTGAGCACAGTGGCTATACCTGTAATCCCAGCACTTGGGTTTTTTTTTTTTATTATTTTTTTTATTCTAAAGATGTGGGGTACAGTTCAGGGTTAGATATACAAATCGCCATTGTACAGGTAAAGTTTGTGTCTCACTTTGGACCCCACTTCACCTGGTTTGAGATCAGGTACCCTTATGATGAAGTATCCCTGCCCCCCGGCAGTCTCCCACTACTGCCAATTTCTTTCTTATAGTATTATGCTAATTGTTCAGGGTCTGCTTATAGTGAGAACATGTGGTACTCAGTTATTTGTTTCTGTGATAGATCACTGAGTATTATAGACTCTAAGTCTATTCAAGTAATTCCAGCAATTTGGGAGGTCAAGGCAGGAGGGTTACTTGAGCCCAGGAATTCGAGACCAGCCTGGGCAACACAGCGAGACCTCATCTCTACCAAAATAAAATAAAATAAAATAAAAAATGAGCCAGGGATGGAGGTGTGTGCCTATAGTCCGAGCTGCTTGAGGGGCTGAGGTGGAAAGATCACCTGAGCCCAGGGGGTTGAGGCTATGGTGAGCTGTGGTCATGCCACTGCGCTCAAGCCTGGGTGACAGAGTGAGACCCCTAACTCAAAAAAAGAAAAAATTAAGATGTATACTACCAGAGAGACTTGAGGTTTGACCCTCCGGTGATGTCTAGACTAAGTGAGAAGAAATGGACGGATCTCCAGGTAAAAAAAGATGATAAGATATACCTTATCCAAGGATTCTTGTGACTGAACATGCACTAATAGTTTGATGTCCCCAAAGAGTAGTGGAAAGGGTCACGACAGCTTCTCCTTACTAGAAAAGTTGAATATTTTATACCAAAAAATTTTTGTTACACTGTCAGAAAACTCCCTTGTTGCACGTTTTCAGAGACTCCATATCTCATATTCCCCCTTATTCTAATATTGAGAATGATTTAGTAACTCAGCTGTATCTTGCTACTTATCATGTAGGAAGAGTTTTGAAAGGGTAGAATTTTGATAGCCAAACCATGGAGCCAACTGTGCTGCTCAACAAAACTGGACTGGATAAGAAAAATGTAGTACATGCACATGACGGAATACTATGCAAACATAAAGAAGAATAAACTTATGAACTTTCGTAGCAACTTGGATGGATTTAGAGTCTATAATACTCAGTGATTTATCTCAGAAACAAAGAACTGAGTAGCACCTGTTCCACTTATAAGTGGATCCTGAATATTTACCATAATACAATAAGAAAGGAATTGGCAGTAACTAGAAATTGCCGGGGGGGGGGGGGCGCATAACATCAATAAGGGTACCTGATCTCAAACCAGGTGAAGTGGGGTCCAAAGGGAGGCCCAAATTTACCTGTACAGTGACCACTTGTATACCTAATTCTAAATTGTATCCCATATCTTTAAAATAAAAAAGAAAATAATATAGACATCAACCATATTTAAAATTCTCAAAATGCCAAGTGTTACCCAGCATGTGGTGCAATAGAAACTCATTTCTATTGCTGGCAGGATACAAGCTAGTTCAACTGCTGGAAGAAATATTTTGGCATTAAGCATGCCAAACTAAAGTTAAAGACGCTCGTAATCTGCATCCTAGCAATTCCACCACTAGGTCCATCAGAAAGATTCTCAAGCACATGTACTGGGAGATTTGTGAAAGAGTGTTTATGGCAGCATTATCCTTCCTAGGAAAAATCTGGGGAAAAACCAAGTTGTTCGATATGCAATGAATAAATAAATCATGGCATAGTCATACAATGGAATGTACAGTAATGAAAACAAATGGGTTATAGATTTAGTATTAACATGTATAGATCTCAAAAACGTATTATGGATACTCTGAGTAGGCACACATTTTTAAGAAAATAATATGGTACAATACCGATTCATAGAAAGGTCAGCATCAAGTAGAACTAAATAATAAGTTATTGAGGCATAACTATAAGTAATGGTTAAAAACAACTATAATAGCAAGAAATAATTAAAACAAAATCCAGGATAGTGCTCATTTCCAAGAGGAGGGGGCGTGGGACATGACAGGGAAATGCAGTCAGGGAGTTTTGGAGTAGCTGATGATATTCTATTTTGTGATCTTGGCAGTGAGTGTTAGAGTGTTTTTTAATTGTATTTAAACTGAACATATATATTTTTCAGAAGCGAATACCTTCTGTATGTTATATTTTATAATAAAAATGTAATAAAGACACATTTTCTAAAATTTAAAAGAAAAGGTAGAAGTTTGAAGAGGCTCAGGGTCTCTCTGGTCTAAAAAGATTATACTTCATTCTGAAAAAAAAACCAAAAACTGGATTGTTTCTGTCATAGGAGAAATTTCAAAGTATAGGAACTTGAAAGATTGAAAGAGCTATTGGCTCCAGAAATATTGTGTGGGAAAGCATACTTATAAAATGTATTTATGTAGAGCCGGATTCTCACTCCTGTGAAAGGAGAGGTAAAATTCAGCAGATGATAATAATATTAACACTGTTTTACAATGTATGTGCATTTCCTTGTTAGTGAAAAGACTCTCTAGATGTCTGCACAGCAATGTTGCCAGTGATGTAATAGGTAATGAGATTATTTTACACAATTAGCTTAATTGACATTAAGAAGATGTAGACAGAGGCCGGCATGGTGGCTCACACCTGTAGCCTAGCACTTTGGGAGGCCGACATAGGAGGTTTGGTGAGGTCAGGAGTTCCAGGCCAGCTTGGACAACATAGATCCATTTCTACCCAAAAAAAAAAAAAAAAAAAAAAAGCAGCTGTTGCAAAATAAATAAGTGCAAAAAAATAAAATAAAAATTAAATAAATAAAAATAGCTGAATGTGGTGGCACACACCCATAACCCTACCTATTCAGGGGGCTGAGGAGGGAGGATTGAGTCCAAGAGTTCAAGGTTACAGTGAGTTACAGTCACACCGCTGTACTCCAGCGTAGGAGACAGATAGACTCTGACTCCAGGGGGAAAACAAAGAAAGAAAATATACACAGGTAGAATAAATTCAACAAATTACAAGTACTTAGCATGTACTAAATTACAACAAAGATTTTAGTATGCTTTTTTTTTTTTTTTTCGAGTTGGAGTCTCACTCTGTCACCCAGACTGGAGTGCAGTGGCTGCTCCCGGCCACCGCAGCTTCGACCTGCTGGGCTCTGGCGATCCTTCCACCTCAGCCTTCCAGGTAGCTGGAACTACAGGCACACGCTACCATGCCCGTCTAATTTTTTTTATTTATTGTAGAGATGAGGTCCCGCCAAGTTGCCCAGGTGGGTCTCGAACCCACGGGCTCAGACAATCCACTCACCTCAGCCTCCCAAAGGAGTGGGATTACAGGCTGAGCCACCGAGCCTGGCTGCTTTTTGTTTTTATATATGTAAAATATAAGCAATGTATTAAGCACTTCACAACAGAAACTTAGAAAGAGACCTACCCATTTGAATTTAAAAATATATTTTTTTTGAGTTGGGGTCTTACTCAGTCACCCAGGCTGGAGGGCAGTGGCACACTCACAGCCAGCCCAGCGTCGACCATTGGCTCTGGCACTTCTTCTACCTCAGCCTTCCAAGTAGGCATGCACTACTACACCCGGCTAAATTTTTTGATTTATTATAGAGAAGAGGTCTCACCAAGTTGCCCAGGCTGGTCTCAAACCTGCGGGCTCAGGCAATCCACTCGCCTGGGCCTCCCAAAGTGCTGGGATTACAGGCTGAGCCACCAAGCCTGGCCTGAATTTAAATTAATGTGGGGAAAAAATTAATTCATTTATGACTATTTACTGAGCACGTGCTATGTGGCAGAAACTGTGGTAGGTGTTTTGAACACATTACAGCCCTCAAACAGCTCAGAATCTAGTGAGAAGACAGTACACATAAAGACAATTTATAAAAATAGGTGACAGTGAGCTCTCCTCAAGAGCCTGCTCTATATGAAGTGCTGTATATATGTCACTCTGACAAGCTTACAATGTGGGCACTGTGAACCCATTTCATAGGTGAAGAAGCAAAGAATGTGTTTCTTGCCCAAGTTCACACGGCTAATCTACGAGGTTCGACAATTAAGTTTACAAAGTCATTCTTAAAAAAGTGCTACATATTTCACTGCTGAATATCACTATGGTCACCTTGAAGTACTCCCCTTGGAAAGCTGTGCAGTGATGCCAGTACCTAGTCTACACATCAAAGCAATTTTGAAACTCTTTTTTTGGGCCGGGCTCGGTGGCTCAGCCTGTAATTCCAGCACTTCGTGAGGCCGAGGTGAGTGAATTGCCTGAGCCCGTGGGTTTGAGACCTACCTGGGCAACTTGGTGAGACCTCATCTCTACAATAAATCAAAAATTAGCTGGGCGTGGTGGCACATGCCTGCAGTTCCAGCTACTTGGAAGGCTGAGGCAGAAGGATCGCTGGAGCCCAGCAGGTTGAGGATGCGGTGGCTGGGAGCGGCCACTACACACCAGTCTGGGTGACAGAGTGAGACTCCAACTCAAAAAAAAAAAGAAGCTCTTTTTTTGGAATGACCATCAGAACCATTGTCATATTACCCTTGATGTCCTGAATGTCATCAAAATGTCTTCCTTTCAACATTTCCTTTATCTTTGGGTAAAGAAAAAAGTCATTGGGGGTCAGATCAGGTGAGTAGGTAGGGTGTTCCAATACAGTTACTTGTTGACTGGCTAAAAACTTCCTCACAGACAGTGATGTGTGATCTGGTGCATTGTCTTGATCCAAGAGCTCCTTCAGGACCATTTTTGCACACACTTTTCTCATGCTAAGATTTTCAGTTAAGATTTTCTTAACTGTTTCTCTATCGATGTTTATTTAGTCTGCTATGCTATGTATTAGCCAACAATTTTGACACACACTTCAATGAATTTTTGCAATGTTTTTGTCACTTCTGCTCATTACTGGTTATCCTGACCTTGCTTCATCAGTGATGCTTTCTCTCCTCTCAGAAAAATGTCAAATTCATTTGTATACTACTGTTTTCTTCATGGCCATAAACTTAGACTAACATGTCCCTAATTTCTCTTCCATTCTTGCCAAGTTTAACAAGAAATTTAATGTTTGTTTGTTGTTCTAATTCAAATTCTGACATTCTTGTGATGACAGCTCTGATGGGCAGTCCAGAAAAAGAGTTCCAAAACTGCTTTGATGGGAGAACTGGGCACTGGCGTAGGTACATAGCTTCCCAAGGGAAGTACTTTGAAGGTGACCATAATGATATTCAGCAATGAAGTATTAGCACTTTTTCTAGGATGAGTTCACAAATTGTCAAACCTCACAGCTCCAGAGTCATTGAAACATTCCTCTGTTATAGTGTGCTGTGGACAATGACAGGTATGCAAATTTACATACATGGTATTATAAAAAATATTGAAGATGACCAGCCATGGTGGCTCATGCCTGTAATCCCAGCAATTTGGGAGGCCAAGGCAGGAGGATCACCTGAGCCCGGAAGTTTGAGACCAGCCTAGATAACATAGCAAGAACTTGTCTCTACCAAAAAAAAAAAATCTCTCTCTTTTTTTTTAATTTCAGAGATGTGGGGGTACAATTCAGGGGTAAGTACAGAAATGTTCATTATGCACATACCCTTGTAGATGAGGTGTACCTCCCCTCCCCCAGCAGAATCTCACTACTGCCAATCCCACCCGGCCCCCACCCAGGAATTTCCCACCACTGTCAATCCTTTTCTTATAGTACTACAATAATTGTTCAAGGTCCATTTATTAGTGAGGACATGTGATACTCCATTCTTTGTTTCTGTGATAGATCACTCAGTATTATAGACTCTAAGTCTATCCAAGTTGCTGCAGAGTTCATAATTTTGTCCTTCTTTTTGACTGTGTAATATTCCATCATGTATATGCACCACACTTTTTAATCCTGTCTTCTTTTCATGGGCAGCATTGTTGGTTCCATGTTTTGGCTATTGTGAACAAAGCTGCAATAAACATGCGTGTGCATGTATCTTTTTCATAGAGTGATTTTGAGTTCCTCTGGTTATATTTCCAGGAGAGGGATTGCAGGGTCTTATGGAAGGTCACTTTTTAGACCTTTTAGAAATCATCAAACTGTCTTCCACAGAGGTTGTATTAATTTAAACTCCAACCAACAGTGTAGAAGTGCTCCCTTTTCCCTGCATCCTCTCCAGCATCTGTTGTTTTTTGAGTTATTGATGATGGCCATCCTGACTGGCATTAGGTAGTATCTCAGTGTGGTTTTAATTTGCGTTTCTTTGATGACTAGTGAAGTTGAGCATTTTTTCATGTATCTGTTGGCTGCTCATATGTCTTCTTTTGAGAAATGCCTATTCATATCTTTTGTCCTACAAAAAATTTTAAAAATTAGCTGGGTTTGACAAGATGATCAATAGTCATCTTATGCATTTATTGTTCCAGATACAAATCAGTTATTTATTCAAAAAGTACTAGTTTACTTTAACAGGCAATGATATTTAGAGACCACAATCTTGGTGTGAAAGGTGCTCATTGCTATTGCATTGGTAATTGTTTTTGGAACATTTTCATCAATAAAGACAGGGAATTTGTATTTCCTTTGGGTTTTTTTTGAGTTGGAGTCTTACTCTGTTGCCCAGGTTGGAGTGCAGTGGCATGGTCACCCCAGCATCAACTGACTGGGCTCCAGTGATCATTCTGCCTCAACCTTCCAAGTAGCTGGAACTACAGGCACATGCTACCACACCTGACTAATTCTTGACTTATTGTAGAGACAAGGTCTTGCCAAGTTGCCCAGTTGGTTTTGAACCCACAGGCTCAGGCAATCCATTTGCCTCAGCCTCCCAAAGTGCTGGGATTACAGGCTGAGCCACCAAGCCCGGCTGGGAATTTGTATTTTTAAACAAAGTATATCATGAGTTCATACTGATATTCTCAGTTAAAAATTAAGATTAAAATAGTTTTAAATTATTTAAATTTGTACTTGTATTGCTTTTCTCTTGTGCTGAAAATCTTGGTTTATAACAATGTTAAAATCGTTCCTACTTGTTATACAGTCATGTGTTGCTAATGATGAGATACATTCTGAGAAATGCATTTTTAGGCAGTGTCTTCATTGTGTGAACATCACAGAGTATACACCCACCTAGATGGTATAGCCTACTACACACTTAGACAATATGGTAGAGCATATTGCTTCAAGGCTACAAACCTGCACAGAGTATTCCTGTACTAAATTTCATAGAAAATTGTAACACCATGATAATTATCTATATCTAAGCATGTCTAAACATAGAAAAGGTGCAGTAAAAATATAATATGAAAGATTTTTAAAATGGTACACCTGTGGAGAGCACTTGTGAACATAGCTTGCAAGTCAGGAAGTTTCTCTGGATAAGTCAGTGAGTAAGTGGAGAGTGAATGTGAACGCCTAGGACATTACTGTTTAGTACTGTAGACTTTATAAACACTGTACCCTTAGGCTACACTGAATTTATAAAATATATTTTTCCTTTTTTTTACTTTATTAAAATACTGAGTTTATTTCACGTGCATATTTTTGTCTCCCCACCATTTCCATGTCTGACCACCACTACTACTATGCCCTATCATAACATTCCAGACATACTTAAAACCAAGCAAAGGGTGAAGTTCCATCTTTAAAAACTAAACAGGCATTTTGGACAACACATTCTTGGCAATGGAACCTGGACAACATTTATCAAACATGATGGGGAAAGTTCTCACTCTGCATTATAAAAAGGACAGCCAGATATTAACTGTTACAGAAATGAAATAAGATGGAAAACTTTTAACAAACTGTTTAAACTATTTTCTTAAGGAGATTTCCTCTACTGCCAGAGATCTTGAATTGTCTCCTGGTCAGGCATCCGAAAGCAATTCTTCACGTAATTGATGAACTTGGCTTCCACCTTGGGAAGAGAACCACCTTTTTCTATACTTGCTTGCATTTTTGCCTTAATGTCTTCTACAGAGCTAGGTCCTTTTGGTGTTTTCAGAGTTTTTTCCTGTTTTTTGATGGATTTTTGACCTTTTGATCTTGGTGTTGATGGTTTTGAGTCTTTTCCATTCTGGTTTGATTTTTGTGCATTTTTGACTGGAGTATCTCATATAGATTTCTTCACTGGAGTTTTTTCTTCAGTTTCCTCATCATCAAAATCATCATCATCAAATTCATCAGCAGCAAGCTTTACTTTTATTTGAGGAAACTTGCCACCACCTCCAGGAGCAGATTTCTTTCCAGATATACTTAAGAGTTTTACATTCTCATCCTCTTCATCTTCTGACTCTGCATCTTCTTCCACAGCTACTAAGTGCTGTCCACTAATATGCACAGGCTCTGAACCACACTTCAACCATAAGACCACGGGTGATGTTATTTCAAAGCCCCCCAGGGAAACTGTTGGCTGCACAGACATTTTCAAAGTTGCCAGTGTTACTTTTATTGGGCTGCCTTCATAATTCATTGCCTCTGCTTCAACAATGTGCAATTCATCCTTTGCACCAGCCCCTAAACTGACTGTTCTTCAAGAAAACTGGTGCTCATTGTCATCATTATCCACCTTAAAGTGATCATCTTTGCCGGCCTTTAGTTCACCACTGAAAAGATAGTTCTGGGGCCTCAGGGGGCTCACATCCATGTCCATTGAATCTTCCGTGGGGTGGTGGCACGCACTTAGGTGGGAGAGAAGGTGAACGGAGGCAAACTACTATTGCTCTGAAGAACAGCTGCTCAGGACAGAATCACACCAGGGGAAATATATTTTTTCAATAATAACCTAACTTTAGCTTACTGTGACATCTTTACTTTATAAACTTACCATTTTCTTTTACTATTTGATCCATTTGTAATAACAGCATAAAACACAAACACATTGTACAGCCGTACACAAATATTCTCTTTCTTTATATTCTTATTCTGTAAGCTCTTTTCTATTTAAAAAATGTTTATTTTTATTTTTAAACTTATTTTTGGTAAAAGCCAAAGCACAAACACACACATTGGCCTAGACCTACACAGGGTAAGAATCATCAATATCACTGCCTTCTACTCTCACATCTTGTCCCACTGGAAAGTCTTTAGGCATGGTAACACGCAGAGAGCTGTCATCTCCTATGATGACAATGCCTTCTTGAGGACTACCTCCTGAAGGACCTGCCTGAGGCTGTTTTACAGCTACTGTTTGGTTTTTTTTTTTTTTTAATAAGTAGAAGGAGTACACTCTACAATAATGATAAAAGTATAGTATAGTCAATATATAAACTCATAACATAGTCTTTTATTATCAAGTATTATTATACTGTGCATAATTGCATGTGGTATACTTTTATACAACAGGCAGCATAGTCAGTTAACACCAGCATCACCACAAACATGTGAGTAATGCATTACCACTATGACATAGGATGGCAACAGTGTTACTAGGTGACAGGAATTTTTCAGCTCCATTATAATCTTATGTGGAGTTACTGTTATATGTGTGGTTCTTCACTCACTGAAATGTCATTATGTGGCACATGACTGCACATTTGTATAATAATTTCAAATGTCAAATGCCAGATATTATTAATAACATGACTCCTGAAAATCATTTTTCTTTTTTTTTTTATTCTTTTTTTCCTTAGATTCTATCCCCCCAAAATATTTACTGTCAGATTATTGTATTTTTAAAATCATTTGAACTAATTCCTCTCTGTGTCTCAGGCTTGACTGACAGGTTGACATTTGACTGGCATTTGTTTCATTTTAAGTTTCTATTCTTTGATTCCTTTTTTAAAAAATAACCTTTGCTTTATAAGTAGATAGAAGTCGGGTGCAGTGGCTCACACCTGTAATCCCAGCACTTTGGGAGGCGGAGGCAAGAGGATTGCCCGAGTCCACAGATTCGAGACCAGCCTGGGCAAGAAGGCGAGACCTCATCTCTACAATAAATTAAAAAATTACCTGGGCATGGTGGCACAAGCCTGTAGTTCCAGTTGGAAGGCTGAGATGGCAGGATCGCCTGAGCCCTGATGGTTGAGGTTGCAGTAGGCATGAGCAGCATGCCACTGCACTCCAGCCTGGGCAACAAAGTGAGACTCTGACTCAAAAAAAAAGAAACTTCTAAGGTACATGTAGCAACTCTAATGGACACATGACTGTTTCCAGTGCTCATTTCTAAATACCATACATACTATCTTTTTTTTTTTTTTTTTTTTTTTAACTCTTTGATTTGAAATAAGACAGAATCTCCCTATGTTGCCCAGTCTGGGTTCAGGCAATCCTCCCAATCTTGGCCTCCTGAAGCATTGGGATTATAGGCATGAGCCACCACACCCAGCTCTTAAATACTATCTTGGAGGCAAAACCCCTTCAGCAGGTTCATGTTCACAAACCCTTGCGGCTTACTTCTCAGTTTCTGGCTCAGGTCCTGAACTCATTCTTTTTATTGCTCCTTTCAAGCTAGAGGGAAGGTATTATTTGTCCTTGTCAGTGCAGTGTTTGTACCTGTTTGTATTCAAAAGAAAAGGGGAAAAGACCTGTCTAGAAAGTTTCCCTCCTTTTTAACCATGAAAAACCATTGACCCTTTTTTATAACCAGGAGGAGACAACATTTCATTTTACTCTTTTTTTCATAATTAAATTTTAAGAGAAGAAAATATTTTAAGGCATATTTTTATACCTCAGTAAAATTATACCTTAGAAAAGCAGATTGTCTTAGCAACCACTTGAAATGAAAATTACCTCAAATACAGAATTGAGAGGCTATTTCTGAACATGTCTGAATCTCACCAGAACAGAATATTTTCAAATAAAATCTCTCAAATGTCGTGAACAGAAATTTACAATCATTTTCCGACTCTCCTAACTTACTACAAAAGAACACTTTGTGCATTCTCTGCAGAAAGAAAAAAAAAGAAATCAATATAAATAGGTACTCCTAACGCCTTTATGGAATAAAAAGAAGGGGATTATTTTTTGTACACCGAATACTTCAAAAGATGACTAAGTGTCAATGGGTCTTAACCACTACAATCAGAAATAACCGATGGGCCGGGCTCAGTGACTCAGCCTGTAATCCCAGCTCTTTGGGAGACTGAGGCAAGTGGGTGGCCTGAGCCCGTGGGTTTGAGACCAGCCTGGGCAACTTGGCGAGACCTCATCTCCACAATAAATGAAAAAATTAGCCAGGCGTGTAGCGCACCTGTAGTTCCAGCCTGAGCCCAGCAAGGTGATTCTGGGGTGGCTGTGAGTGTGCCATTGCACTACAGCCTGGGTGATAGAGTGAGACTCCAACTCAATAAATAAATAAATAAATAAATAAATAAATAAATAAGATTAGTACAAAAGAAAGAAAGAAAGAAAAAGAAAGAATCGATGAATTTAATACAATGAAATAAAAAGCCTTCAGTAGCAGGTACTTCAAGTTATCTACCCAACATTCAGTGGTGTGTTAGTAAAAGTTTAACACCTGGCTCTCCACAACAGGCGGCAGGGCCTTAATTTTTGGTATTTGTCAGTTTCTGTGGTGTCACTACTCCTGCCTTGGCCAATGTCAAGCTCCCAATGCATTTAACAAGCTTGCAAAAAAACCCTCAAAATTGAACCGTCAGCTCTCACAAGCCGACACTAGCCATTTGGAGCACACTACTGCATGGTGCTGTCACCTTCCTCCTCACTTCCTCATTTTGTTGCAGTGACAGTATGCCTAGATTAAAAACAAAAAGATATTTCCTAGCCATCCTTGCAAATAGGAGAGACCTTCAGAGAGTTCTCAGCAATGAGATGTAGGCGAATGCTGTAGCAGCATTGATGGCCTATCACAGGACATGGTGGTAAGTGGTGTCTTCCTTAAAGGGACTTCACTTCAGATTCTTGTCTTTGCCCATTTCTTTTTCCTGTCTGGAATGCAGACATGACACCTGGAGCTGAGCAGTCATTTTTATAATCAACAAGGGAGAGGCAAAGGGAAACAAAGATCTTGGCCCTAGCACCCTTGCCATTCCTGGAATTATTTTTTCTGGCCTTCATTTGACAAGAGATTCAGTAAATGCCTGTCTTGCTGAAGCCACTGTTTACTTAGGTTTTGTATTAAATGTAACCAAAGCCAATCTGTCAATATGGAACACTTGTTGATGGATGAAGTCTTAGTGAAAAGAAATTGCTACCGGAAGCAAAACTGTTGAAGATTTTTTTCAGGAAATCACGTAGTCATTAAAACTTTAAAAAATAGACTAATCCACTAATATTCTGTTGGTGTGAGTCTACCTAAAATGCCTGACTTGGAGGCAGAAATTGAATTTTCAGCACAGAACTATAAATGTTCAGTGAAAAGGGTGGCCAGGCACGGTGGCTCATACCTGTAATCCCAGCACTCTGAGTGGCTGAGGTGGGAGGATTGCTTGAGTCCAGTAGTTTGAGACCAGCTTAGGCAACATAGCAGGACCTTGTCTCTACAAAAAACCAGTCAGGAGTGGTGGTGTGTGCCTGCTGTAGTCCTAGCCACTTGGGAGGCTAACGTAGAAGGAGCACCTGAGCCCAGGAGGCTGAGGCTGCAGTGAGCCATGATTGTGCCACTGCACTCCAGTATGGACAACAGAGTGAGACCCCCAACTCAAAAAAGAAAAAAAGAGAAAGAATTGATTATATTTACTGAATATATAAAATGTGCTAGATACCATGCTAACAAGCATTGTAGAGGCATCGGCATACTTGCTGTGTGAATTTAGAAGTCACTTAACACTTGATACTTCAGTTTCCTTGTCTATAGAATGGAGATAACATAGTATCTATCTCATAGGGTTGTTTTGAGGATAAAGGCGTTAATAACATTTTTGCAAGGTGCTCACAACAAAGGCTGGCGAATAATAAATGTAAGCGTTAGCTATTATTGTCGCTATTATTATTCCTCACAAACCCTATTCGGCAGACATTGATATCATCCACAAATGAGGATGATGGCACCTACCTCATAGAAAGGTTCTGGGACTATAAGGACATGATACCTCTCAGGTGTTTAGCATTATGCCAAGTCAATGCTCCAGAAACACTAGCTATCATGAGTGTGATACATAGTAGCCCTTGAATGAGCCTCTTGTGGTGAGATTAGTGCCAAAATGTTGTGTCAGTAAAGAGAAAGAACTAGGTCTTTGTGGGAGAGGAGGCCAATCATCATTCATTCATCTCTATGACGGATTAGGGGGCCCTGTGTTATACAATTAATGGGTCAAATGATAAGTGATATGTGATACACAATAAATACAAACCAGTGTACCAGTTTGTACAGTAAAGGGAAGGGAAGCAGAGAAGATGAGGCTTTAGCATGTGGAAGAGATAATTCTAGATGAGAAGATCTGGAATCAACTGCCATTTCTTAGTTTTTTGACCTTGGGCAATTTTTCTTTTCTTTTTTGGTCAGGTCTTAGTGAAGAAGGTAGCCTTGGGCAACTTACTTAACTTTTCTAAACCTCATTTTTCTCATTTGTTAAAATGAGAATTTTGAGCACCACAAACCCATTCATTCCAGCTTTTAAAATTATTTTTAGCCAAGCATGGTGGCTCAAGCCTGCAATCTCAGCACTTTGGGAGGCCGAGGCAAGTGGATTGCCTGAGGCCACAGGTTCGAGACCAGCCTGGTCAACTTGGTGAGACCTCGTCTCTACAATGAAAAAAAAAATTAGCCAGGTATGGTAGTGCACACCTGTATTTCTGGCTACTTGAAAGGCTGAGGCGGAAGGATCACCAGAGTACAGCAGGTCGATGCTGGGGTGGCTGTGAGTGTGCCATCGCACTCCAGCCTGAACAACAGAGTGAGACTCCAACTCAAAAAAAAAAAAAAATTATTTTTGGCTCAAGCCTTTAATCCCAGCACTTTGGGAGGCCAAGGTGAGAGGATTGCCTGAGCCCAGGCATTTGAGACCAGCCTGTGCAACTTGGCGAGGCCTCATCTCTGCAATAAATCAAAAAATTAGCTGGGCGTGGTAGTAGTTCCAGCTACTTGGAAGGCTGAGTTGGAAGGATTGGCTAAGCCCAGCAGATCTAGTCTGCAATGGCCATAAGCATACCACTGCACTCCAGGCTGGGTGACAGAGTGAGACTCCAACTCAAAAAAAAAAAAAATTATTTTTGTTACAGCAAGACCTTATCTCTACAAAAAGTCAAAAAAAAAAAGTAGCCAGGTGTGATGGCACACACTGTAGTCCCAGCTACTTGGGAGGCTGAGGCAGAAAGAGATCAAGGCTGTGGTAAGCTGTGATCATTCCCCTGCACTCTAGCCTACACAACAGAGTGAGATCCAACTCAAAAAAAAATTTATTTTTGTTTATTTGTTTGTGTAACATCTAGGAGATGATGTTGGACTTTAAAGAACAGGTAGAAGTTTTAAAATTGGAGACACTGGGATCATATATCGGATCGAAACAAAGGATAATATGTAAGTGCTCTGGGGCTTTGGGGGAGTACTTATTGCAAAACTGCCTGTTTTTGTGTGAGAGTATGAAGGAGACCAGGCAGAAAGTGTGGGTCAGGGTCATACTCTGAGAGACCTTGGGTGCTAGGCCTTGGAGTTAACAGTGTGTGAGAAGCCCTGCTAAATCACTGAACTTCTTGGAGGAGAATGACATGATCAAACAATTCCTTTAGGAAGAATATTTCAGCGATTCTAATGATGTGAGGGACCCCTGAGCCATGGGGAAGAGTTGGGCGACCACCCCAGAGATCTCAGTAAATAGGGGCATGAGAAAGGAAGAACATGAGAGATTTCACAGAAGGACATGAGTATTGTCTGGAAGGCATGAAATGATGGAAACTTCTCCCTATGTGGTTTAACGGGTGAGAAGTCAATGTGACAATTCAGTAGCTCAGCTCAGGGGCCTGCCTGGCACAAACTAGGGGTCTGATCATTTGTTAAGTGAATTTAGGAGCAACATTTGAACAACAGATAGTAAAATCTAAGATCCTTCCGCCTCAGTCTTCCAAGTAGCTGGAACTACAGGCACATGCCACCATGCCTGGCTACTTTTTAAAATTTTTTATGGAGACGAGATCTCACCAAGTTGCCCTGGGTGGTCTCAAACCCGTGGACTCAGGCAATCCTCTCACCTTGGCCTCCCAAAGTGCTGGGACTATAGGCATGAGCCACCGTGTCTGGTGCTCTTCTTTAAGAAAAAAAAGAACTATCAGTATTTGACCACAACCGTTGTATTAAAGATGTACTCTTTCAGCACGTATGTGAGGGTCTGCCGTGACAGGTCTGTGCAAACTATGGACTTGTAGTAGGGAATAACTAGGTATAGTTTTCACATGCACTATACCTAGTTGAGGTCGGATAAGCAAAGAGAATGTTGTTGATAGATCTCAAGAGTTCAGAAGCATTAATATGAGGGGGGACCAAAAAAACCAAAAAAACCAATGGAATTTATTTATTTTTTTAAAAGTGTGTTTATTCTTACTTGTTTAAACTTCAGTCACCTGCAAAATACTCTCCGTTTGAGGCAATACACCTATCAAGATGTTTTTTTCCACTGCTCAAAAGTTTCTGCCCTCATCAATTTTGATGCTTTTTAGTGCTTCTGTCGTTTTTTGTTGTTGTTGTTGTTGTTTCACCTCTTTCACAACAGCAAAACTTCCCTTTGAGGATTTTTTTCATCTGGGGAAACAAACAAAAAGTTGCTTGGGGCATCATTGGGTGAATAGGGAGGGTGTGGCACAGGGTCATGCCGGTTTTTTTTGGTGAAAAGCTGCTGAATACTCAGCACATGGTGTAGGCAGGTGCGCTTGTAAATGGCGCATCATGAAATGGACAAACACGAAGGATCTCCAAAAAAAAAAAAAATCCCCTGGAGCCAAATGCAGTCTTTCCCAATGCTAGCTGGTACACTGATACCTAGAACACTTACCTAGCTGGAGAAGTCTTATATTACAAGGGTCCCGCCCTCCCAAAGACAATCTCAGGGTTTTTGGGGTCCTCCTCATATTCACTGTGATGCTTTGGGAAATAAGAACATTGATGTTCCACATGGAAGCAAAGCAAGGTGAGGGTATTGTCCTCCAAGGCTTGCGTCTAGATGCTGCAATAACTTCCCTACCCCACTAGCAATGTGGCCCTAGAGAATAACTCAGTTAAGCAAAGAGTATAGAATGTTCCACACATTTCAGAAGCTGTGGAAGTTAATATAAAACTCTACTGTCACCATAATATTTACCATACAATTTTCACATGGGCCTTGTAGTGTACTGTTATAAAACTCTTAGAAATGGGGCTAAATACTTTTTTTTTTTTTTTGAGTTGGAGTTTCACTCCGTTGCCCAGACCGGAGTGCAGTGGCCACTCCCGGCCACCGCAGCCTCGACCCACTATGCTCTGGCGATCCTTCCACCTCAGCCTTCCAAGTAGCCAGAATTACAGGCGCGTGCTACCACGCCCTGCTGATTTTTGATTTATTGTAGAGATGAGGTCTCGCTGCCCAGGCGGGTCTTGAACCCGCGGGCTCAGGCAATCCACTCACCTCAGCCTCCCAAAGGCG
>NW_007258448.1:220958-227227 GCF_000164805.1 Carlito syrichta | reverse complement strand
TTTTCTTTTTTTTTTTTTTTGAGTTGGAGTCTCACTCTGTCACCCAGGCTAGAGTGCAGTAGCATGATCATGGCCACCGCAGCCTCTACCTGCTGGGCTCAGGCGATCCTTCCACCTCAGCCTTCCAAGTAGCTAGAACTACTGGCGCATGCCACCATGCGCGGCTACTTTTTTTTATTTTTTGTAGAGATGAGGTCTCGCCAAGTTGCCCTGGCTGGTCTCAAACCTGTGGGCTCAGGCAATCCTCTCACCTTGGCCTCCCAACGTGCTGGGATTATAGGCGTGAGCTGTCATGTCCGGCGCTCTTCTTTAAGAAAAAAATACCCATCAGCATTTGACTACAACTGTTGTATTAAAGATTTACTCCTTCAGCGAGTATGTGAGGGTCTGCCATGACAAGTCTGTGCAAACTATGGGCTTGTAGTAGGGAACTAACTAGGTATAGTCCCCACCTGCATGCTACTTAGAAGGCTGGTGGGGTCTTCCCACTGGAGAGACCTAAACATACACCTGAATACATTTATCATTATATAAACAGCTGTAGGTTCTTTGGAAGAAAAACTGTGATGAGAAGATGAAGGATTTCAATAGCACAAATCACAATGTGCGCCTTTTCTTCTCCATAGTGATCACTGGATTCTTCTCCATTGTGATTACTCTCATTTTGTCACCCAGGCTGGCATGCAGTGGCACCATCACAGCTCACCACAGCCTTGACATCTGGGCTCAGACGATCATTCTGCCTTAGCTTCCCGAGTAGCTGGGACTACAGGCAGGCACCACTATGCCTGGCAGTTTTTAAAATTTTTTTGTAGAAATGGGGTCCTGCTATGTTGTCCAGGCTGGTCTCAAACTCGTGGGCTCATACAATCCTCTCACATCAGCCTCTCAAAGTGTTGGGACTACAGGCATGAGCCACTGCACCACGTCAGCATTTCTTTTTAATACGAAACATACCAGTGATCCTTGGTGGGCTCATTCTAGGTAAACTGATTCACTTAAATTCACTGAAAAGAGCTGATATAGTAATAATTACATCTATTTTTCTATTGAGTAAAGCCAGCTCTTCAAATAGGTTTTTGGGTGTATATTTTGCATATATAAAATTTGCAGCCAATTTTAAGGGCTCACCAATAAGGTGATTAGTAGCTGATTTTTTTTTTTTTTAAACAAACTGATTAAATAGCATAATTAACTTGCCTTCACTTCCTTGTTAGTCTTTTCTCTGAGGATCTTGGCCTCCTCTCTACCTCAGCCATCCACTATCTCTGGTCACACTGCTAGACCCTGACATTACTCAAAACTGTTCCAGCGTCATGATTTCAATTTCCAACATTTCTCAGACTGCTTCTAGCTTTAGGGAGCAACTCCCAGTTTCGGCAATTCGTGGACTCTCTGAGACCTTCAATCCGAGGTTCTAACATGTCACACCACTTTGTGTTCTCACCTCCTTCCTGTCACAGCCCCCCATAGTCACTCCCTTTCTTACACCTTCCTCTCTCTGAGCCTCTTTCGCTCCATCACACCCACCTGTAAAATCCCAGTTCTAGTGAAACCCAGCTCTGCCCGCCTTAAGCTGACTGAGGCTGGAGGAAAACCCACAACCATGCTCGCTGACCTCAAATGGACACTGCTTGGAATCCTACCACATTTTCGGAGTTCACGACCTCTCTCTTCCAACCTCCATCATCTCTTTCCACCCAGCCATCCTCAGGAATTGCCAGCTTCCCTGGCAATTTCATCAAGATAAAAGAGCAGAGAAGAAACCACCCCTGTGTTCCCAGCTCTGCAGCTGCCAGTCCGTGTGCCTTGGAGCCTGGATACCCACCCTTCCTTCCAGTTGCTGGCTTCTTCCTGCACTAGTGCACTGACCTCTGGCTTTTTGGTGGAGGGGGACAGTAGACTCAGTTTCTGGGTCTTTGCACTTGGCCTTTCCTCGACTTGGGAGGTTGGAAACCCATCCCTCAGGTTGTGGGCTATGCTTCTTCCCCTTCCTTCAGGACCTCTTGTCAGTGAGGTTTTCCCTGCCCCTATAGAAACAGCAAACTCCCCCATTCCCAAGCCCTGTCCCCCAGCTTTTTCCATCATTTAGACTACCTGGCATATGTGTGTATTTCCTTATTACCTGTCTTGCTTGATAGGGGCAGGTGTTTTTGTCTGTTTGCCACCATATCCTCCACTAGAACAGTGCTTGATTTATTCATGTATTCATTCACTCAATAGGTGTTTAATGGGTACCAGGCACTGCTTAGACACTAAGGCTATAGCAATGAACACAATAGACCAAAAATCTTCTCTTTTGGCTAAATAAGTTGTTAAGTAGGGATCAGTGAAACATCCAGAGCCACATAAAGAAAGAGAATATAAAATGTGTGTATGAGGCTGGGCACCATAGTTCACACTTGTAATCCCAGCACCTTGGGAGGCCGAGGCAGGAAGGTTGCTTGAGCCCAAGAGTTTGAGATCAGCCTGGGCAACATACACACACATACACACACACACACTCTCTCACACAGATTAGCCAGCATGGTGGTGCATGTCTCTGATTCCAGCTACTAGGGAGGCTGATGTGGGAAGGTTGCTTGGGCCAGGAGTTTGCGGCTGCGATGAGCTGTGATCACATTCCAGCCTGGGTGACAGAGTGAGGACCAGACAAAAAAATAGTGAGGGGTTGAGGAGGGATGGGTGAAATTTACATGGTTGGTTGCAGAGTAGGCCTCATGGATATGGGGACATTTGAGTGAAGACTTGAGAAGAGAGCGACTATGCCATCTGGACCCCTGGGGGAAGAGCTTTCCAGGGAGTGCTATGGTTTGAATGCAACTCCCACAAATTCAAGTGTTGGAAACTGGGTTGAGAGGTGGGACCTTCAAGAGGTGATTAGGTCATGAGGGCTGTTCAATTAAGTTTAGCCTAAAGCTGCCTCCTTGCATATTTAAGTTTGGGTCTAAAGGTTTCTCCATACCGATTGAACTGTAACCTAATTTCCTTTTATTCCTTTATCAACTTCCTCCAGAAAGTAATCTATTCTACACAGAGTTTTGGCCAATGACAGGCAGTCAGTTGTTCAAACAGTGTTAAGTAAGGCAAATACCGAGCTGTAACCAATCCAGCCGTTTCTGAGACTCACTCCCAATTTCTGTCCATAGCATTATTGGACCCCATGACAGCCTCAGAGTCTCTCTGAATCTATTCTGGTTCTCATGCAGTCCTTTGCTCAGTTAAACTCTGTTAAATTTAATTTGCCTAAAGTTTTTCTTTTAACAAGGCTCTGTCCTCATAAATGAATTAATGCCACTATGGGAGTTTGTTATCTGGTTCCTGATAAAAAGGATGAGCTCAGCTCCCTTCTACCCTCCCTCTCTCACGTGCTCGCTCTCACTATGTAATGCCTTCTGCCATGTTATGAGGAAGCCAGAAGGGCCTCACCAGATGCAGCCCCTTGATCTTGGGCTTCCCAGCTCCCGAACTGTGAACCAAATAAACTTCTGTTGTTTATAGCTACCCAGTGGTATTCTGTAACACAAAATGAACTCAGAGAGGGAGGAAACAGCTAGTGCATGGGTACTGAGGTAGGACCGTGCCCAGCTTGTTCTAGAAGAGTGAGGAGGCCAGTGCAACTTGAAGTGGGCAAGAGGGGGAGTCGGAGACCAGATTGGGGTGGTAAGGAAGGGAGAAAAGATTTACATAGAGTCTTAGACCATTTGTGAGAACTTTTATTCTAAGTGAAATGGGGACCCAAAGGAGGAGTATTTGTTTTCATTTTAATACAATGATATTAATATACAGCCCATATTTAGGTTTTTACAATAGTCCCAGGAATGTCCTTTTTAAAAAAGTATTGGCCGGGCTTGGTGGCTCAGCCTGTAATCCCAACACTTTGGGAGGCCAAGGCGAGTGGATTGCCTGAGCCCATGGGTTCAAGACCAGCCTGGCAACTTGGTGAGAACTCGTTTCTACAATAAAATAAAAAAATTAGCCAGGTGTGGTAGCACACGCCTGTAGTTCTGGTTACTTGGATGGCTGAGTCGGAAGGATCACCAGAGCCCAGGAGGGCGATGCTGGGGTGGCCGTGAGCGTGCCACTGTACTCCAGCCTGGGCAACAGAGTGAGACTCCAACTCAAAAAAACAAAGTATTCACATTTTTAGAACCATTTAAAAATTAACTTGCACAAGAGGCAAAATCAAATTGTAAAGCATATATAATATTAATAATGATTATTTGAAGCTACTAAAAATGCATTAAGAAAGTCCATCTTTAGGTTTAAAAAAAGCTTTATAATATCATTTTATAGCTTCCCCTAGCCTCCATTTAGGATCCAATCAAGAATCATGCATTGCATTTAGCCAGGCTGGACGGCAAACGCCTATAATCTCAGCAATTTGGGAGGCCAAGGTGAGAGGATTGCCTGAGCCCAGGAGTTTGAGAACAGCCTGGGCAACTTGGTGAGACTTCATCTTTAAAATAAATCAAAAAATTAGCCGGGTGTAGTGGGGCACACCTGTAGTTCCAGCTCCTTGGAAGACTGAGTTGGAAGCATTGCCTGAGCCCAGTAGATCAAGGCTGCGGTAGCTGTGAACATGCAACTGCATTCCAGCCTGGATGACAGAGTAAGACTCCGACTCCCTAAAAAAGAATTATACATTGCATTTAGTTGTCATGTCTTTTTAAAAAATAATTTTAATGAGATAAACTTCACATACTACACAATTCACTCTTCTAAAGTGTACAATCAAATGACTTTTAGTATATCCACAGAGTTGTGCAATAATCACTCAAAACTAATTTTAGAACTATTTTGTCACCCCATAACCCTTAGCTATCACCCCCAGGTTCCTCATTCCCCCCGACCTAGATAGCCACCAATCTACTTTCTGTCTGTATAGATTTGTCTACTCTGGATATTTCATCTAAACAAAAGCATATAATATGTAATCTTTGTGCCTATCTTCTTTCACTTAGCATAATGTTTTGAAGGTTCATTCATACAGCATTTATCAGTACTTCATTCATTTTTATAGCTGAATAATATTTATTTTATATACCCTACACTTTTTTTTAATTGGAGTCTCACTCCGTTGCCCAGGCTGGAGTGCAGTGGCACACTCATGGCCACCCCAGTGTCGACCTGCTGGGCTCCTGCGATCCTTCCACTTCAGCCTTCCAAATAGCCAAAACTACAAGCGTGGCTACCACATCCAGCTAACTTTTGGTCTCACTAAGTTTCCCCGGCTGATCTCGAACCCAGGGGCTCAGTCAATCCACTCGCCTCCACCTCCCAAAGTGCTGGGATTACAGGCTGAGCCACCAAGCACCAACCTACCCTACAATGTCAATCAAGAAAGAGTTTTGAACAAGGGAGCAGTCTGATCCAATTGGCATTTACCAAGGCTCACCTCTGTTGTTCAAAGGAGCAGAGAATGATCAATTGTGTCAAATGCTGTTTTTAGGAAAAACTATGATGAGGCCCAAGCATTGACCAATAAGTGCTCAAATAGTTTAAGGAAGAAAGGAATTTAATTAGAAGAAACATTCTGATGTATCACTTATAAATGGCATTTTTACGATTTTTATGGGATTTGTTGCATTTCCTTGGACTAATTAAACATAGACTTCAGATATAATAATTAATACATAAGAATTCAGAATGAAATGCCAGACACCTAAAGGTGTATAAACAACTGGAAAGTACCATTCACTTATTCACCTTAGTCTTTGATATTTTATATATATTGCTGGCAATTTTTCTTTTGGTTCATGTGACATTTATTCCTCATAATAATGATTTTTTAAAAACATAACTCAACATTATGGTAATCATCCAAGATTTTATGCCAGCTTCCAAGGAGTTGGCCAAGAGAAAGGTTGACTCTTGCAGGAAAACATTTTTAATGTCTGTGCGGATCTACCAGACAAGAACTGAGTGTGTTTTTGTTTGGGGGGAGTTGGTGTCATCCAAAAGACTGCAGAAACTAGACCCAAAATTTAGTTCTAGAAAGGCATCTCCTTGCAGCGTGTCATTATTTGGAGCAACGAGGCGACCTACTCGAATCACCGGGTCCCGAGTTGGCACTCCACGCATCTGTCGACGCAGGGCTCGGTATGAGCACAGGCAGGGGTCACGAGGGTGTCCAGTTCTGGGGACGTGCGACTTCGGGGGTCTGCGAATGACCGCGGGAGCGAGTGAGGGGCAGTGAAAGACCAGACATCGAAAGGCGAGTCTGGGGGACGATCGCCGCCAAAAGCGCCCCCCGCGTTTACAGGGAC
>NW_007258448.1:146895-220416 GCF_000164805.1 Carlito syrichta | reverse complement strand
GCCCGGCGGAGCGGGTCTGGCCGGCCGGGGCGGGGGACACACCCGGGGCTCCTCCGCATCCCGCGCGGCCTCCCTCCTCTGCCTCCTCGAGGCGCTTTGGGGTCGAGGTCAAGGAAAGTTCGCACCGAAATTCCCTCGAACGTATTAAAAGGTTTGGCGGCGGCGCGTAATTCCCCCTCTTCCGCCTACACCCCCCGCTTCTCCCAGTGTCGTCTCATTCCTTTCCCTTTGCCGGATTCGATTGCCTCACTGCCTGTGTATTTCGTGAGTTCGCCGCGAACAACTGTGCCTCGACTCCGCTCCCTGTCTTTGTTAGTGTTTCTCGGGGCTGTTTCTGTGGGAAGGTGGGGGCGGTGGGCGTGAGGGAGACAGACGTGGGCTTGTTTTTCTCGTCGCTGGAGGCATATGAAGCTTCAAGGGAGAAGAAGGTTTCCTTGATGTGCCTGAGGGAGGGAGGAGGAACCGACGCCTGCCAGATCTCACAACCACAGTAGCTGCGGCTTTTGTTTATGTGGAGGCGCATGCGATCTTGAAAGGCACTGGACGCGATAGCCAGGAAGGCGCTCTCCTTCTGGAAAGCGAGGCCCGTCTGGGAACCGTCTCCCGAGAAAGCATCCTTTTCGTGAGTGCTGTGACAACCGGCCTTCTCCCGCGCCCCCTCCCCAACCCGAGCGTTCCCTCCTTTCCATTAGGTCTGAAGTTTCAGAGTGTGTGGCGTGACACCGAAGTTGCGTGGTTTCTGTGATGTCTTCCTGTTGCTCAAACCCTCCGTGGCTAAACCACAGAATGCCTTTATTCCAGAACATCTCTCGCGCTAATTGCCTGTCGTGGATAACGCGCTCACACCTCAGTAACACAATGGGAAGACTGTTCCCTGCCGGTGGTGGCTTTTCATCGTGTTTAGAATGGCCGCTTGAAATTGTACTGGAGGTGGGCGAGCCTCGGTTCAGAAGGAATGGAGGCAGACCCAATGTTCACTGCCCCAGCATTTTTAATCGGCGTAAATAGTTTTGCATCCCTGTTAGTTTGATGTAGGTGCCAGGCCTAAATGTGCTGTTCTGATTAAAGTGTTTGTCCTCCCCTCGCCCTCTCTCCCATTCGCAGTTATTTGATATTTCTGTGCAGGTGGTGCACCGTTTGTGTAATGCTGCAATTCTTGGGAAACTGTAACTGGGGTCCTGAGAGATGCTTTTCTGGAGGTGGGTGATGCCAGAGCCTGCAGTGGATCTAGGCAGGATCAGGTTTCTTCTGAGGGTAGGGATTTGTCCTTGATTTAGTTTGTAGGGTACGACCATAGGTAGGTAACTAAATACGTTTTTCCTATTGCAGTATCCTTTGGTTTTATATCCTTGAAGAGCTGATGACCTTTGTGTTTTAGAGAAGTGACAGTTTTTAGGGAATTACAAATGTTGACCTCTTGCACTTCTTGGAATTTAAGTAATTGTGTTTCTACTGAGTTCATTAAAGCATTGAGAGGAAGTAAGTCTCGTTTTCCCAACTACATTTATTACATTTACTAATTGAAAACTAAGTTTCAGTTTGTAATTTTGGTTTCTAGCAATTCTGGGTTAAATTAAAATCTAATAACTCAATAGATTGGAAAAATAAGTAACTTGTGTGTAATTAGACAAGCATGTTTAAGTTGCAGTAGCCTACATTATCAAGGCCAAGTGTGTGTGTATAAAAAATCTCATTTGTGTAGTCTTACAAGGCTAATGGAGGCATCATTGAGGCTTTATAAATAATGTAAGTTGTGTATAATGTAGAGTCTCCAGAGACGGCCGAGAAAGCATCATTACCAGCCTTTTCAACCTGCTTGAGATCTTAAATTGATTTACAGCACTGAACTGGTGCAAAATGATACATCAGGATGACATGGGGTCAGCCTGTAAAAGTCTATGATGTCAGCCTATTAGTTCAGTCATCATAATTAAACCATATTACAGGGGCAGCTAAGCAAGAGTCTGGCGTTAGACTTCAGATATGGGTGGTGCATGGATTTTGTTTATAGTGGAAAGGCTGGAATGGCTGGGAACTGTTGTTTCTGAAAAAAGGAGAGGCTCACAGAACTGGATTTCTGGGGGGAAAAAACTGAAGATAAATGCAGAGATATTCAATCTGTATTGTATAAGTCGCTTTTCATTTGGCATTGGAGAGACAGATGCTTTGGGGTAATGGTAAGAACCTTTGCAGCTCTGATCCGTGTACTGAACCGTGCTTCATGCGAGCCTGAATTTAACTTGGCCTTAGGGACCTTCTAAAATATCAGAAGAGCACATACTTCTTATCTCTGATCCTTTTATTACCACTGAGTTTGCACTGTATTGATGTATCAGCTGACATGTTATTTCTTTAACTAGTCATGGTTGCCAGGCCTCCACTAAAAACAAAGATATTTGAATTGAACGTGTGAACAATTCAGGAAAAGAAGACCCGTATTTTCTGCTTATTTCTGACTATCCTTGTTCAGTGTGTGGCTCATCTAGGGCTTTGCTGTCCATTGAGGTAGCCATAGTCATGTGGCTATTTAAATTTAAACTCAATAGGAATGAACCTTCCTTTTTCCAGCACTAGCCACATCGCAGGTGCTCAGGAGCCTCATAGGCTAGTGGCTGCCATGTTGGACAGTGTGGACATAGGCTCACTCCCTCCTACTGTGGCTAGTGGCTGCCATGTGGAACATTGTGGACATAGGCTCGCTCCCTCCTATGGCTAGTGGCTGCCATGTTGGACAGTGTGGACCTACGCACGCTCCCTCCTCACAGAAGATCCTTCTAGACATGCTGCTCCCGGAACTTGACCTCTCTTTTCCCTTGTTTCCTCTGCTAATGAGTTTGTGGGGTGAAAGAGAAAAAGACACTTATCATCTGATTTTCCTAATAACTGGCTGTTTAAAATTTAAAAAACAGCGTGGAAGTGACAGTTGAAGCTCCTGGATAAAAGGAGATTGACTTTTCTGTATATCTGATGTATCGTTAGTGTCATGGATCCTAATTTGATTTAGAGCATCGAGCAAAAGGAATAAGTACAGCTAATTTTTTCTGAATGTTTGTGCCAGGCATTGTTTATAATACTCATATCTCATTTAAGCCTCAGAATATCCCTAAGTACTGTTGTTAGCCCTTTTTTTTTTTTTTTTTTTTGAGTTGGAGTCTCACATTGTCGCCCAGACTGGAGTGCAGTGGCCGTTCCCAGCCACCGCAGACTCAACCTGCTGGGCTCCAGCTATCCTTCCGCCTCAGCCTTCCAAGTAGCTGGAACTACAGGCATGCGTAGCCCAGCTAATTTTTGATTTATTGTAGAGATGAGGTCTCGCCAAGTTGCCCGTGTGCGTCTCGAACGCGCGGGCTCAGGGAATCCACTCACCTCAGCCTCCCAAAGTGGGATTACAGGCTGAGCCACCGAGCCTGGCTTGTTATCCCATTTTACAGGTTGAGAAACTGAGGCCAGAGCGATCCAGTGTTTTGCCTCAGGCTATGTAACTAGTGAGTGGTTAGGTTTTATAATCTTAACTGGGATATGAACCAGGCAACTTTGTTCTTAACTCTCTTTTTTTGGTCTTTCATCTAGAATACTCTAATAGTCATTGCTCTGCTGTGCTTTACTATGCCAGTATAGACATATTTGCTTTTACTTGGGGTGCCATTAGATAAATGTACCTCCTGCTATGCTTTTCTGGATAATCTTCTTCCTCTGTTGTCCTTTTGTAAGTGTTTAAGAAAGGAAAAGATAATGTCAAGGCATACCTAAGCAGCACATAATTTGAAGAACAAGTCTGACATAAAAGTAATGCATTCAAAAGCCCAGTTAGTTAGTTTTATCTCTACTTTTCTGCATAATTCCCACCACTTTCCTCTTGCATTTTCCTGTATAATCACATGCTGATGTTACTTATGAGGGATGTTATAGGAGTTCAGTTTATCTGTCTTGTGAAAATTAGTCTTGTCTTCCCTGAGTTGACCTTGAGATAAGAATAGTTCATTGGAAATGTCTGGGGAATTTTTTTTTAAACCACTTAATGTCTACTTTCGTATAATATTTTACAATTCCATTCTTCTTAACTTTTTCCCATTTTTTTGCTCAGGGCTGTTTAGGAATCTGTTGAACTATGAGTCTTGTATCTTCTGCTTATTCCCATCCTCATAACCAAAAATGTTTATATGCCCTGTTGAGTTTGTGTGTAACACCTAAGTACCCAGATTGCATGATCTTTCCAGGTGAAGCACATCCATGGGACTGTTCTGCCAAGTGCTTTCATAAACATTAAGATCTGTAATTTACTTTCAGGAGAATAGAGATATTTAGCATTGACAGCTGCTTTAAAGATTTTCTAATCTGGTTGGTACGTATCAAGGTGCACAATCTGAGGTCCAGAGGAGATAACCAGCTGGTCCAGTCACCCAACTGGTGACTGGGTGGGGGAGGAATAAGCCAGGACCTGGATCTCTCTTAGTGTTAAGTGCCCACTTGTTGGTTTTTTTTCCCATCACACTCACTGCGTTCCTGCTAGTCTGAGCATATCCAATGTAATTTGAGGAGAGGAGGAAAGAAGAATTTTTTGGCATGATATTGATTTTTTATACCTAACACTGTTTGGGCTAAGTAGGAATCAAATCTGACAGCCGTAGAGAGATGTTTGTTTTCTACAGATTAAAATTGATTCTTTTTTTCATTCTGGAGATGGAGAAGAAGAAGAGCCCTATGTCTAATTTAATCAACAGGACCTTTTTAGGAAGTGGGGGATCCAAGATTGTGTAAAGTTCAAATTAAATCAGGAAGTCTGACATATAGCAAAATACACCAGTCTCCTCTTTTGGCTCTAAAAAACATTCACATTCTTAACCAAAAGCTAAGGTTTAGTGTCTTTAGGGGAGGAGCTGGGGTTATTAAGGAGAGGGTTGGGCAGGTCTAAAGAGAAAAAGGTGAAGAAAAGAGGTATTAAGTCATAACACGATCTCAACTTTGAAGTTGATGAGACGTTCTGGCACTTCTCTGTACTTTTTGGTACCACGATTTCAGGGCATGCTTTGATAACAAATAGGGTATCTCTTTGCCCAAACTGAATCTCTTGACTATATTCCTTTTCAGCTATCATCTGGTAGTACAAATATTCAGTCTGATATGTCGATCCATCAGTTGATTTGCAGCAAAAATACCTGAAGTGTTTTTAACACTCTGCTCTAGCTTCCTTCAAAAAAAAAAAAGGGGAGGGGGGGCAAAGCTAAATAGCACGAATGTAATTACTTAAAAGCTAAATTAAAACATTCATTTTGGTGTGCATTATTAAAATGGTGTCAGTTTTAGAGTTATACAGTTAATCCCCTATGCAGAAAAGCTACATTTACAGCTCTTATTGGCTGACTTACAGAAATGAGCAGGTTTTCTAGAACATTCATTTGCATAAGGAAAGCTATCTTTCAGACAAACAGTTCTACTCTAGTGACTGCATCCGTTTTAGGAAGTTACTGGGAACTGCAGTATTTGAACAGTTTAGCATCTTTGTAATTTTTGTTGTAAGGTCAAATCAGAACTACAGAGAAAACTCCCTCTTGAAAATCAAGCATTAAATCCTCTAAGGTTTGAGGAAGTCCTTACCTGGTGATTCTCCCAAATCTCTCCTTTGTTCCTAGTGTTTGAAAAAGAAGCTTTATTATTTTATAAGAACCCACCCAGGTCTGTGGTATGGTGAATTGATTTCTTAACCAGTTTTTTCGAGACAACAGGCCTAAATTTAAAGAACATGAGACTTTTTTTTTTTTATGATTGTTAACTATATATCAATATACTTTTGAGCCCAGGGTGTAAATGAATATTCATTATGGCCTGTTTGGGAAGAAGGGGTCATAGGGACCTGTCTACTCATTCAGAATATATCTTTATACATTTTTAAAATGTTTTATTTATTTAGGGTTGCTGAATTATGGATATTTTCCCCTACAATCTGAGATTTGTTAGGTTACTCAAACTGTTCATCTGTTTTCTTCTTGTTTTCTATTTTTTGTGGTTTCTTTGTGGTGTGCTTATGCAAAGTAGAGGTATGTCAGACCTTTATAGCTTTTTTTCCCTTCAGCTTCAAACACCACACCAAAAAAAGGGACTAATTATCTTTCAACTATTATAATTAGGCATTAAATTCAGTCATTCAGTTAGCTAAATGCGAGATCTTTTGTTTGTTTAGTTTGAAAGGAAGCAGATCTTTTTAGGAAGAGGGATATTAAATAGCCCCTTATTTGATACTTTTGGTGCAGTATTCTTGTAAGTATATGCTTCATTTATTCTATGAATATTTATTAGTTCCAAAAGGCTCATGAGTTAATGAGAAGACACAGAAATGAAAAATTAAATGCAACAACCTTGTAAGAGTTGTTACAAGTTAACCTAGGGGCACCCTATGCAGACAGCTGGCATGAGGATCCCTGCGGTGTGGGTCTGCACAGGTGGAAGGGAGAGAGGCACTGCAGGCAGAGTAGGGGGTGGAAAACCTGGGAGGTTAGCACGAGTGTTGCGAGCAGTGCTGGTCCTTCGGGTTTCAGCAGTGATATTCCTAGTCTGCACGGGCTCAATAGCCATGTCCACAGGTTGCTGTCGAGCACTTAAAATGTGGCTGGTGGACCAGACACAGTGGCTCACACCCGCAATCCTAGCACTTTGGGAGGCCGAGGCAAGAGGATTGCTTGAGCCCAGAAGTTTGAGACCAGCCTGGGCCACAGAGCAAGACCTTGTCTCTACGAAAAAAATTAGCCAGGTGTGGTGGCACATGCCCATAGTCCCAGTCACTTGGGAGGGTGAGGCAGAAGGATCGCCTGAGTCAAGGAGGTCAAGGCTGTGGTGAGCCATGATGTACCACGGCACTGCAGTCTGGGTAACAGAGTGAAACTTTGGCTTTAAAAAAAAAAAAAAAAAGTATGGCCAGTGCGACTGAAGAAATACATTTTTTTGTTTTAATTGGTTTGTTTCAGCAGCCACACGTGACTATCATTCAACAGCGCAGCTCAAGGTGCTAGTGAGCCATTGCCTGGCCTCAGTGGGTGTACCTGAGGGAGTCCAGCATACAGGGTGGAGGCGGCGTGCAGAAGAGTGAAGTCTGTTGAGAATGCAGGGGGCTGCAGGGCCTGAGTGAGGAAGCAGCGGGAAGTCACCAAGGGCGCTTGGACATGCAATTTGGATTGGAGGGGCAGAGCCTATGCCAGAAGGTGAATAAGAGAGCTCTGAGTTATCTAGGTAATGACAAACCTCTGGTGAAGACAGACACGGAAGAGTTTTTCTGGACCAAAAAACCCACGAAGACTTGGTGATTGTATGGCTGTAGAGTCATGAGAAAGATGTAAAAGGTTATCCTTAAGTGTCCATCCTCAGTGGCTGGGAAATTAATAAAGCCATTACTTCAGAATAGGCAAGAACTGGTTGCAGAAGGACAAAGGATAATGCAGATGATAAGTCAGAACTGACATGTTGAATTTGAGGCTTTGTAGACTCTTGGCAGCCATCTAGTGGGTGAGGGAACCCCCGAAGGGGAGGAGAGCTGGTGGGCTGGGCCTTGCATTGGAACCCACAGTTAGGAATTAGGAAGAGGAAGAGGCTGACTTTAAGTAGACAAAAGAAGAGACTGGAAGAAAGGTGTGGGGTCGGAGTGGTGACAGCAGGAAGCCCTTGAAGAGAGATTCCGGAGGCAGGTTCAAAGGGGGAAATGTACGGTTCAGGGTGAAGAAGAAAAAGTTGGATAATCAGGTGATCCAGTTTTGGAGAAGACGCAGTGTGTGTTAAGAAGTGAAAAATAGATGCTTACACTCCCTCAAGTGATTTGTTATTCAAAATAGATGAGACTTCTTCATATTCGAAGGTTGAGAAAAGGAAGTCAATGGACAGAGCAGTTACAGATGGCGCCATTAGTGATCTGGAGCACAGGTGACAAAGTATTGACCGTGGTAAGGAGGGAGAGTTGTCTGAGAAAGAAAGAATGCGTCCAATAAGAGGAAAGCCCATGGTCGAGCTCCTGCCAGTGTGCTGGTTTCCCAGTGTTGTCGGAGGCAAGACCCTTCACCCAGATGGTGAGGTGGGGACTCAGCAGATTGTAAGGGGGGCTTGGGATTGCTGGAGACGTTTTGGAGGAGCCACAGCAGGTAGGTAGTGTGCCAGGCGATCTATGGGGAATTTAGATTCTGACCAGTTGGCGGAAAGTCTAGAGTGGAGTTTGATGGCACTGCAGGAGAGGTACCAGTCGGTGCCTTCTGGTATCCCTGTGTGGCCTGTGGGCTTAGGAGAACACGTGGCTCCGAGATGAGGCCCTAGAGTCAGATTGCCTGGGTTCAAGTCCAAGCATCAACAATACTTGCTTTATAACGTTGGGAAAGCTGCCATTCACTTTTGTACCTCCCTCATCTGAGGAATGGGGAGAACAGTGTTGGGCTCAGGAGTGCTCCATATTCCGTCTGATCTGGGATGCTGTTGATCGTAAGACATTATTTCAGGTATTAGTGAGGAAAACACTGCCAGTTAAACATGACACACCATTAATTGTTAAACTTACTGGTTTCAGAGGTGTTAAAATGGAAGGGGAGGACACGGGTCTTACAGTAGTGAGGTACAGAATACATACATGATTCAGTATAGGACCTGGCTTATAATGAACATTCAGAAAATGTTAGCTGTTTATAAAAATCATCATTTTTTAAAAAGTCTAGAATGTTAATGAGGGCCATATCAAGTCTAACCTAGATAAGGGAGTTACAAGGTTATGATGGACTAGATGCACTGAGAAGAGGTAAGTGGTGGGAATCCTGGTAATGAAAGCGTGAAGTATCAATTCTGGGAATTTGTAGAATGTTTCCCTAACATTTTAAGATAAAAGTTTCCAAGGAAAGTATAGAAATTGAACTAAGAGAAGAATCTCTTTAATGATTTAAAAGTTATTTAAGTTGCCCAGAGCTTTAAATATATATATATCGAATTCATCTATGGCTTTTCCTACAGCATTCATTACTGTTGACTAATTTCTTTTTTATTAAAGCAATACGTACTTAGTACAGAAAGATTCTGGAATGGAGTCTTGTCATAGTGTTAAAAGGATGGGGGATTGATTTATGCCATTGGGGGAGTACTATTAATAGCTATACAGCCCTTCTAAATGTGGCTCCAAAGGCAGAAACAATAAAGGAAAATTTGTATAGACTTGACAGCGTTTATGTGACCAAACATACTCAAAAACACAACCTGAAAGACAGATAACAGATTTGCAACAAGTAATTGTTCTTTGTAAGAAAGTTTTATATCAATAGGAAGCACCACCCCAGTAGAAAAATTGGCAAAGTACTTTAACAAGCAATTCACAAACAGATGAAATACTGCTGTCAGTGTGGTGATATGTGCCTGTAATCTCAGTTACTCAGGAGGTTGAGGCTGCAGTGATCGGACCTCTGCACTCCAACTTGGGGCAGCAGAGTAAGACCTTGACTCAATAATAATAATAATAATAATAATGTGAGGTGTTCCCAGCCCTTCAGAGGCTATCAGTTATACAGTTTCTCAGCCCTCTGGTGTCACTGATGAACCTTTAAAAAAGATGCCAGTGCTTGCTAGAGTTTGTTGAAATAGACTCCTTTCTCTCCTACCTGAGTTGCAGTACTAGACTTTATAGTGGCATTTACTCATTGGTGTGTGAGGCACAGTGATAGTCTTAGAATATGGTTTTGATTATTCACATGGACGAGTTTATGAGGTATTAAAATAAAGTGAGAAAAGTTCCCCCATGTAGTAAAGCCTCATATAAAGTTTAAAAAAAATGTTAAAGTTAGGCATCAGTGTTTGATTTTCCAGATTTTCTTTTAAGAATAATAGTGGTCATGGGTTTTCTGTTGGTGGAAAAACTCAAACTGTTTTTCCTCTGCTCTCACACTGCAGCGATCAACCCAAAATACTTGTGTGACCAAATGTGTGGGAGCTTTTCCCCACACAGCAAGCAGCGTACACCAGCTGGATGTCCTCTAAGTCAATTCATTTCAGATACTATCTACCTTGGGGACAGCCTCAGATTCCACAAGTTGATGGCTCAGTCCCACAAGTCTGCCCACCCACCAGTCACAAGTTTGGGCCTCTGGAACTTCTGCTGACCAACAACCCTCTCTCTTTGGATTCGATTAAATTGCTAGAATGGCTCATAGAACTCAGAGAAGCTTACATTTACTGATTTATTATAAAGGATGTCAAAAAGTCTAGAGATGAAGAAATGTGTAGGGCATGGTGTGGGGGAAGGGGTAGAAATTCCATGCCCTCCCTGAGTGCACCACCCTCCAGAAACCTCCCTGTATTCAGCTATCCAGAAGCTCTCCGGACATTGTTCTCTTGGGTTTTCATGGAGGCTTCATCAAGTAGGCATGATTGATTAAGCCATTGTCCATTGGTGATCGGCTTAACCTTCAGCCCATCTCCCCTCCCCGGAGGCTGGAGGGTGGGGCTGAAACTCTCAACTCTATTTTGCCTTGATCTTTCTAGTGACCAGCCTCTGTCCTGAATCGAGAGGCTGCCAGGCATCAGTCTATCATTAGCATACAAAAAAACATCACTCTGGAGTCTCCAGGGATTTTAGGAGTTGTATGCCAGGAAGCAGGGTCGAAGACCAAATATATATTTTACAGTATCACAGGTTTAAAAGGCTTTTTATATGCTACCCATAAGAGAATGAGCCTGAGTCTGCTGGTTATTGGTAGGATCCTTACCTAACTGAATTATGTTGTCTTACCTCAGCATTAAGTGGGTTCTTACCTAGCCACTAAACAGCATCATAATTTGTCTGCATATTCTGTCTTACCATTTCCTTTCTTTTAAATGATCTGCGACTGTTTCAAAGTTGGCATACACACACACACAAAAAGGCTTTAACATTTCACTTGTGGGCTCTCACTTGGGCCTGCTGGTATCCACTGCCTGTCCTTAAGTCCTTTCTGAGTGGCATGCATTGGTCAGACCTGTCACGCAAGCTGTTTAAGCTAAGTTAGAGATGGAGGATGAATGCCAGAAAATGGGTCTTAATTTTATAAAGATGGTAGGTTTGCATGAAAGAGGACGGCGATATGGGGACTGTTGCTTTTGAAATTATACAGCTGATTGTGTGTAACTTACCATTTCATCTGTGACAGCTTCCTGTTTTGCTTTTTGCCGATTGCTGGCTTTGCAGTCCAGCATAATTAATAACAACCTCTTTATTTTCCCTGTGTTTATGTTTGTGTGCTCAGGACTTCTATTTAGTTTATTCAAGCTTGAGGGAATGTTTGATTGGTTTTAAATATTTTTTCTGTTAGCTGTGAACAAAATTAATTTATCATTTAAATGTTGGCACAAAAACTATATATAGCATTTATTTGCATTTAAACACTGAAGAGTTTTGTCAAATTGTGTGGGCTGAGATTATCTGTATTCTAGGAAAGCCTCCTTTAAAAATCAGGGTACATCCTCACTGTGGGTTCCTGCTTTTTTCTTTTGTTTTTTGGTTGAGTTGGTAACCCATCCAGCAAATATCCCATGCATTCCTATTGTGCATCCAGCACTGGGCTATGCTTTGGGAGGGATAGAGAAATGTGTACATGATTTCTTTCTGCCTTGAAGAAGCAATCGGTAGGAGGAGATTATAAGTGTGAAGGTGTTTCACTTACGGTTGGGTTCGTGTTTCAAAATCAAGGGATTGGGAAAGAAGTCTGATACAATTGGTAGAGCTTTTGTCTCCGGCCCACTTCTAGTTGAGTTCGTTCTTTCGGCAAGGTTTTGAGTGTCTGTATTCACATTTATACTTATATCCATAGTGTATTTCTTATCCAGTTTGGTCCAGTTAGGAGAAGGGAGCCTAAGTGTGGGACCTGCATTGAGGATCTTGTAACTCTGAGGGACAATCAAACCTGCTTGTCTAGTTGAGCATCTGCTAATACCTTTTATTACAGTTATCTTATGAACTTTTAGCCCAGTTCCTTGAGGGTAGGGACAGTGATTTTATGATCTTTGTGTTAGCACAATGCCTAACACAGTGATTCTCCCTGATCTGCTCGTCAGAGTCACATGAACAGCCACCACCACAAAAGTGCCGGGGCTCATCCTTTGGAAGGGTTATGGTGGAGAGTTTTTTAAAAAGTACCGCAGGGAATACTAGTATTGTTAACATTCAGCAATAAGAAGAACTGTTGGCTAACACACAGTCCCTACTTGATGAGTGAGTTTTTTCATTTTGATACTTTTAAAAATATGTCAGGAAATACAGTATGGTATGTTGTAAGCGCACTGTGGGCATGAACCATGTCTTTTCTTTTCTTTTTTTTTTTTTTTTTTTTTGAGTTGGAGTCTCACTCTGTCGCCCAGACTGGAGTGCAGTGGCCACTCCCGGCCACCGCAGCCTCGCCTGCTGGGCTCCGGCGATCCTTCTGCCTCAGCCTTCCGAGTAACCGGAATTACAGATATGCGCTACCACGCCCAGCTGATTTTTTGATTTATTGTAGAGATGAGGTCTCGCTGCCCAGGCGGGTCTCGAACCCGCGGGCTCAGGCAATCCACTCACCTCAGCCTCCCAAAGGCGCAGGATTATAGGCTGAGCCACCGAGCCCGGCTTGAACCATTTCTTTTACACTCTGTATCACCTGGCTCTGTGTGATTCCTGTTGTAGGTGCTCAGACACACCGGTTTGGTGCTGAGGATTGCCTGTTTTGCATGGAACACTTGCTGAAGTTCTTTGAGGAGAAAGAGATAGAAAGAAAGGGTAGGTGCATTTGGCTCCTTTCCCTTTGTGAAGGAATCGGCAAGTCTTTGAGCCCAGGAGTCTAGAAGCAGAGTTCCATAAAGCCGTTGAGTCCTGGAGTGCTCAGATTACGAAGAGCAAGGGAGAGGATGAGTGTGGGAGGACAGAGCAGTGGTTCGCCTGGCAATGCTAGACAAATTTTGGGTTGTCATAACTGGGAGGGGGGCCAGGAGGTTACAACTGACATCTAGTGGGTAGAGGCCGGGGATACTAAACATTCTGTAAACTCAAGTTGAAACCCTTGAAGTAGAGCTGAAAAGGGGGCTCAGGAACCAGGATCACGGCAGTGGTGTGTCCTGCCCACTGTCCCCGCCACCCCGCACAAGGTCTGTTGTGCCTTTCTCTCCACTCTCACTCTCTCAGCCCAGATCCTCTGAGCACAGAGTACTGTTTTTGATCATTATCTATAGGTAGCAGAGTGACTTCAAGCTGTGCGTTAGGCATTAAAACGAATAGAAGAAGGGTCCTTCAGTTAAATTTTCTTTATCCCTACATTTGCTTGACTGGAAGTATTTTTTTTTTTTTAGTTGGAATCTCACTCGGTCACCCAGGCTTGACCTGCTGGGCTCTGGTGATCCTTCCACCTCAACTTTCCAAGTAGCCAGAACTACAGGCATGTGCTACCACACCCGGCTAATTTTTTGATTTTTATTGTAGAGACGCGGTCTCACCAAGTTGCCCGGGCTGGTCTTGAACCCACAGGTTCAGGCAATCCACTCACCTCAGCCTCCCAAAGTGCTGGGATTACAGGCTGAGCCACCGAGCCCAGCCTTGACTGGAAGTAGTACATCAAGAAAAGGAAAATTATCCAGTAATTTTTATTTTGTTTTGTTTATATTTTCAATAAAGGACTTTAATCAGTGGGATTGTAAAGAAAATGAAATTTCTTAAAAGTAGTTTAATTTTAATATTCCACAAACTCATAAGAACAGGATTATTAAGATTTAAACACATCCATGGGCTGTTGGTGTGAAGTACTGTTGCCAATTTTTTTACATTTTGTTGAATTATAGCTTATAGCTTTTCATTATTCTAAGCTCTTTACATTCACGTCTATTTAATTGTGTCACTGCTGCCTGGTAAAACTCTTGGTTTTTCTGTGTTCTGGGAAAGTGGGAAGATACCAAGAAGGAAAGCAACAAAAATGAATAAATTGGGAAGGGAAGGAAAGGAGTTGGAAAGATTAAAAAAAAAAACTGAAAGTCCATCCTTGCCCGTTGGTCTGTCTGCCTTGTGTCAAGGCAGGGGAGGAGGTTACTAAGGACATGGGCAGTGGCGGGGTGGCCTGGGCAGGTTCTGGAACCTTTCCATACCTCGGTTTTGTCATCTCTAAATTAGTACTTGTTATATAGGATTCTTGTAAAGATTGGGATCTCTATTTAATACATTTAAAGGCTCAGAACGGTGCCTGGTGGTGATGGTGATGATATAAGGATGCATTTTGTTTCTTTCTGAATACAGTTGACCCTTGACCAACAGGGCTGGGCAGGTCCACTTATACTCAGATTTTTTTCTCAACCAAAAGAGGATAGAAAATACAGTATTTGTGGGATGTGAAACCCAGTATTCAGAGGGCCACTTATCTGTATGAAGGTTCCCCAGGGCTGTCTGGAGGACCCGAGTACACTGTGGGTTCTGGAATGGAGGACGCCCTGGAGCTAATCCCCTTGTGTACTGCAGGATGGCTGGACTTGTGCTGAAGATCTGTGGAGACCATGGGCGCACTTTTATGTAGTGTTTCCCATAGAGCACCTACGTGACACTTGAAAATGGGTAGTTAATGATGATACAGCTTTGCTGAGCTTTCAAACTGGGATGTCTCATGTGTTCTTCAAAAATCTGTTTTTTGCCTATACTATGAATTCCAAGAGAAAGAATGATTTATATAACAAAATGTTTATCTTTGTACGTTTTTATCTAACCAAACCATTAGAGCTGTCATCCACTTATAGATGTTCCACAGCAATTTTTGAACCTTTTTTTTTTTTTTTTTGAGTTGAGATCTGGCTCTGTTGTGTAGACTGGAGTGCAGTGGCACAGTTATGGCTCACTGTAGCCTCAAACTCTTGGACTAAATCTATCCTCCCACCTCAACCTCCCAAATAGCTGGGACTACAGGTGCATGCCTATTAAAGATTCAAGACTTGGGCTGGGCATGGTGGCTCACTCCCAGCACTTTGGGAGGCTGAGGAGGGAGGATCACTGGAGCTCGGGAGTTTGAGACTAGCCTGGGCAACATAGCAAAACCTCATCTCTAAAGGAATCAAAAAATTAGCCAGACATGATGGTATATACCTGTAGTCCCAGCTATACGAGGGTCGCTGAGGTGGAAGGATCACCTGAGCCCAGGAGGTTGCAGCTGGCATGAGCCGTGGTCATCATGATCATATGCTCCAGGCTGGGCAACAGAGTAAGACCACAACTCAATCAATCAATCAATAGTTAATGGATACTAAAGCTCTTTTAATAATTGAGCATGTAAAGGTGGAGAACATGGGTTCTGAACCTCAGAGGACTGTATGGGTCTCTCCATTCTGATTGGTAAATAAGTTGCTGTAGGGAAGTTAGTGGATAACACTGGACTGAATTAGCCAGGCGTGGGTAGTGTGTGACTATAGTTTTGGCTACTTGGAAGGCTGAGGCAGAAGGATCGCTGGAGCCTAGCAGGTCGATGCTGGGGTGGCCGTGAGTGTGCCACTGCCCTCCAGCCTGGGTGATGGAGTGAGACTCCAACTCAAAAAAAAAAAAAAAAAAAGGACGGGACTGAACAAATGATCAGAAGTAGAAAAGGTCTAGGTTTATAGTACAGGTTTCACCTAAATCCATAGGTGATGAGTGCTTCTGTCTGAAGCCTTCGTTCTCTAAGACCAATGGGAAACTTTGCATTTGCTTTTTTCAGCTCTTAGGTGGAGGGAGCACTGACATTCTGGGAGAGGGCTGCTGCTGTTTGTTCAGTTTCTTTTCTGAGGTAGCCAAGTGAACGTGTGCAAGGCCAGTACAGTTTTTGGCAAACGGAAACAGACTGTTATTGATTGTCGTGTGGAAGAGAGTGAAATCTGACCCATCTCAGTGTTTGTTTCAGTGATTATATTTACTCTAATTTTTAGACGTTATTCTTTCAAGTACAGATTTATATAATGCGAAAAAGAACACGACCAAGTTCCTCTTGAAGATATTTGAGTAATATAGCACATTTTTAAAAATGCTTTTTTTAAAATTTTAGATTCAGGGGTACTCATGTGTAGTCGTCGAAAGGACATTTTATGTGGTGGTGGGGATTAGGTCTCAGGTGGCCAAATTCCCCAGATAGTCTCCAGATAGTGATCATCATTCCCTGTAGGTAATTTCTGAACATTAACCTACCTCCATTCTCCCCCATTTTTGGTGTCCTCAGTATGGTTAGAACAAGTTTTTGATAAGAAATGTATGCGCTGAAAATTTGATGGATGTTCGCATTGTTAATGGAAAGGGAACTAGGGCACTAAAATGGGAAGGAAACCTACTTTTTTGGTATAATATGCCATTTTGCAAAATTGCATTTTTTGATCATGTGGCTGAATTACTTAATAAAGAGTACATTCCATTCCCATCCATATCATATGCACCCAGAATGAGGTCATATATTCCAACCCTGTATACAGGAATACATTTCTGGAAAATCCCAGTTCAACAGTATTCCATGCTGCCTAGATACACTTTTGATGAGCTTTTCCATTATGAGAAGATAAGTCTTGCCACCTCTTGGTTATAGTGCTGTCTTCTAGAGCTGTGGGGAGTAAATTTCTTACCTACTGTCAGTTTTTATGTATTACTTTTATGATTGGCATCTTAAATTTGAAAACAGTAATTGGTTAAAAGTAAAAGTGGTCAGCTCCTGCTCCCAGCCCACTCCTAAAGGGAACCACTTGTTTAGTTTTGTTCATTTCTTTCCGGACCTTTAAAAATGGGCATTATATACATAGATTGTTTTTGTTTTTATTTGTGTTTTAAAAGGGGATCATTGTTCTGCTACTTCTTTTAACTGAACAATTATGGTATGACTTTCTTTTCATGGAAGTTCATCTTTCTTTCCTTTCATTTTTAGCAGTTGTGTCATAGCTGAATAAGCCATAATTTATTTAATCGTTTCATTATTGCTCAACATCTGGGTTATTTATTTATTTATTCGTTGAGTCAGAGAGTCTCACTCTATCACCCAGGCTGGAGTACAGTGAGGCCACCGCAGCCTCGGCCTGCTGGGCTCAGGAGATCCTTCCGCCTTAGCCTTCCAAGTGGCTGGAACCACAGGCATGCGCCCTCACGCCCAGCAAATTTTTTGATTGATTGTAGAGATGAGGTCTCACCAAGTTACCCAGGCTGGTCTGGAACCCCTGGACTCAGGCACTCCTCTCACCTCCACCTCCCAAAGTGCTGGGATTACAGGTGTGAACCACCATGTCCGGCCCAACATCTAGTTTATTTAGAATATGAATATCCTTGAATGTTGATCTTTGTGTATGCTCATCCGAGGATGCTGCTTTCTTCATAACTCTCCTAACTCTTACACCTCTTCATTGCCACCTCCTGACCATCCTTCTTCCTTCCTCTATAAAAACATCCAGCTTGGTAGTCTTTTTCTGCCCCCCCCCATCATTCACCCTAATTCCTACAAGGTTTAACTCCTAATTGTTACTCCCTTTATACTACAGGTTGAGCATCCCTAATCCCCAAATCCGAAATGCTCCTGAATCTTAAACTTTCTGGGTACTAATGTGACGCCACAAGTGGAAACATCTACAACTGACCTCATGTGACGGGTTGTAGTGTAACCACAGTCAAAACTTTGTTTCATGCACAAAATTATTTAAAATAATTACCTTTAGGTTATGTATATAAGGTATATACACATTTATACAAATAGGCACAAATGAATTTTATGTTTGGACTTGGGTCCCATCCCTAAGATAATCTCATTATGTATGTGAAAATATTCCGAAATCTGAAACACTTCTGGTCCCAAGCATTTTGGATGAGGGATATCAACAGTACTCTTGTCACAAATTATGAGGACTGCAATGCCTTTGACTTCGCCTCAAATACTCAATCTCTGGCTAGAAAGATTCTGTCAAAAATGAGAAAAAATGAAAAACAAAACTAAATCTCATTGTCTCATAATATGGGGTCTTCTACTTCTAAAAATTAAACAGATTTCCCCAACTTGATGGTTATTTCTTTTCTTTCTTTATATAAGCACTACAGTGTTATTTGTTCATGTCTGTACCTTCATAATATTCAGAATCTGACAACTTGTGCCAGATGGTCCAAATTTTTATCATCTTGTACCTTAATTGCCAGAGCTTCCTAACTGGTCTCCATACTTCCATTCCCGCATCTTTCAGTCTGTTCTCACCCCAACAAACCATAGTAATTCTGTTCAGCTGCATGTGGGATCATAGCATCCCCTTTGCTCACATCTTCCAGAGGGTCCCAACTTAATCTGGAGCAAAAGCTAGAAAGTCCTTTGGGGTCCCCCGTGTGTCTGTCCCATCACCTCTCTGACCTCATTTCCCGTTACTGTCCCCTCACTCCCTCCATTCCAGCCACCGCGGGGGCTCCTTACAGCTCCTTGAACATTTCAGGCACATTCTTGCCAAATATGCCTTTGTACTTACTTGCTCTTCTCTCGCTAGGAATGTACTTCCCCAGATGTCCCTCTTCAGGGTGCTGCTATTCAGATGTCACCTTCTCAGTGAGGCCTTCCTTGACCACCAGGATGGAGGCCCCATGTAAGCAGGCACTCTGAAAACCTGTATGGTCTCTCTTTTCAGCGCTGTCCCTAGCGCTTAACTACTTGGCACTTGGTAGGTGTTTGTTGAATGAATTGTATGACTGTAGTGGTTATCAGTTTTGCTTTTTATCATTTTCTTTTATTATTTTTGTAAAGTCAGAATTTCATTAAACAGACAAAACTAGAATATAAACTTCATTTTTGGGGTACATACTAAGTATTAAAATTAGGCTTGTGAAACTGCTCTGTTAATAAAATACTTTTTCGGAGTGTTACACTTTTCAAATCAACCTTACATATTCATATTTAATATTTATAACAATCAGTGATGATATCAAAATTTTGTGGAAAAGCAAATTGAGGCTCAGAAGTTGTTTTTCGTCAAGTATTAAGTGAAGAGCTGCGATTCAAGCCTTTTCTAGTTAAGGACTCTTGTTTTCAAAGTTAGAAACCATTTTAAAATGACAAAAAAAGTTTAGGGGTTTTATTTGAAAATCTGGAGACTGTGCCCTGATTTCTCATACTGAGTTTAGTCTGCTTTTTGTTTCCATTTTGAAAATAGGTAAACTAAATGGTTAACTTTAAAATTCCTGACACTGACAGATCAACAAGTTTTATTTCTCTCACCTGTGGAGGAAGTGGCCTCCACCCAGTTTTACTGAATTAGGAGGGAAGTGATTTTTTCAAGTGATAAAAAGAAATAAAATTCCATGCTCTTCCCAGAGGAGGAGTTCAACAATTGGGAGAGTGGCGTGAGACCATATGTTGGTTTGTAAAAGGATATAACTTGTAAAGATGTTTCCTTTGATGCCTGTGATGAATATGGATGTGTTTCCCTTCTAGAGGGTCCTGATTAAATTATGCAATTAGGAGCTGAGCTGAAGGATCTAAATATAGGGAGAGGGTTCAGGCTGTCCTGCTTTGTGGCTGTTGGTTCACCCCTCCAGATGTGCATGTTTGTTGTCATAAACAGCACCTGTGAGATCAGTGGAGAGAGAAGAATATGTTCCAAAAAATAAAAAGTACGGCAGGATTTAAAAAATATATAAATAAAAGGAAGAGTTTTTCTCCCCCTGTAGTTGATTCCATTTTCTTCTGTGAATTTGGGGTTTTGAATTACTTTTTTTTTTTTTAACCTGATCAACAAACTTTAGTATCAGTCAGTACTGATTTAAAAATGTAGATTTGCCATTCACTAGGATGTGGTCTTGAGAAAGTTACTCTGAGACTCAAGTTTATTGGTAAAATTGAGATCATGATTTATATTAGACCTTGAAGGATTCAATGTGATAATGTTTGTAAAAAAAAAAAAAAAAAAAAACCAGTATAGTGCTTGCATAAGGTAGTAGCTCAGTTAAACGATTTTGTTTATTGATGATAAATCATTCATAACTGGCCACTTATGGAAATTTACCCCATTCAACATTCTTTGTAATCTGTAAAATTGCTATTTTGGAATAACAGTGACTCAAAGAGAATAGTTTTTTTCCTCTAGGAAACTACTACTGTAGACTTTTTCCTTGGGTAGTCAATAAAATTAAATTTTAAGATGCTTCTGGTCTTCAGTCTTTCTTGTATTTGAGAAGTGAGCACCTGCAGGCCTGAGGAGTCTTTACGGTGTCTGAATTGATGTGAATGTGGATGATGGACTTCATCAGGGTGAGGTAGTAAAGAGCTATCTTGAAGGACTACCATGTCCTGAGGACAGTATTCCATAACAAGCCTGAATTTGAGAATGCGGGTTCAGTGAGCTTAAGGAATGTGATATGACTTTTAGAGGAAATGGCACGGAGTTGTAGAAAAGCCAAGTTTGTTGAAGTTGGGGACAGTAAGAACTTTTAAGTGCCTTCAGTCTGCTTAACTAAGCAAGTAATCATCTAATGAGACAAAACAGAACTGACACCTGCTATTCTATATGGAGTCTCTGTGACTTAAAAAAAAAATTACCAGGTGCCCTATGAGTAGTCTGTATTTGTCTGGATGGTAGGATTTGCATATGTAGAGCAGAACCGGAAAAAATTCTTCTCTTAAAGAATTTTCTAATACAATGAAGATATGTCGAATAGTATACTTAGCTCATCTAAATATCTAAACTACAGTTATATCTTAGAGACTCATGTCATTGTGACATCTATAAATACCTTGCTTCCTTTTCATCAAGGGGATGCTACTTTTGAAATCGGTTAGCTGAAATGTCACAGCTTGCAACGAACTTACAAGTCGTAAGTGATAAGCTGAAATTCCAAGTCTACATGTTATTCTTTTTCTTTCTGATTCCTAATGTTTCCACTCACTTAGCACTGCTGAGAGACCACATTGCTGCTCTTGTTAGCATGCCACTTAAGTCACATCTGAAAGACTGGCTGTTAGTGTCTGTGCTTTAAAGACAGTAATGCCTACCTTACTGCATTACTATAGATAGGCATTCATGAGCTTCAGTCAGTCCCTCGCTTCCAGCCCCCCAGTTGGCTCAGATTTGGAAAATTAATCTCTGGAAAAAAATGTTTAATGGAAGAAATGGGAAACTATCCTGCATTCTTGTTCCGTGTTTGGAAGGTTGGGAAGTTTGCAAGTGACCAAAAAAGGCTCAGCAGGTGGAATTTGACTTCTGGGCATTTGTGGCAGGAGACTGTCCTCTGCTGTGAACTGACCCAGGCAGCATTCTGGGAGCTCCTTGGATCTCCAGGTGGCTTTCTTGGACAGGAATTTTGGTAAAATATACTTCCCCCACTGAGGACTCAGTTGAAGTACGGTTCACTGTAGCCTGACTTTCTAGCAGTGCTGTTAAGTATTGTACTTTAAAAAGTATGTTAGAAATGGCTTTATCCATTTTTGTTTTTCTTTTTGTTCTAGGATATTTTTTTCTTATTTTGGTTAGTGGTGAGTTTTATTTAGCTGTATTTAACTCATCTGAGATTGAGAAATGTTGAAAGTTAAGGGCTAACTGCTATTTTAAACTAGGAAAAAGGAATGCAAAGGCCCTTCACCAGTTTCCTCGAACAACACAAGTACAGCAGATCCTTCAAGAAACCCCGTTTAATTCAGTGTCGTTTTGTTACCACGCTGATGAGAGAAAAAAACCACATTGATCCCCAGCTGGGGCCACTGCCCATATGGAGCTAGCATGTCCTCCCCATGTCCGTGTGGGTTTTCTCTGGGTACTCCTGTTTCCTCTCACATCCGGAAGATGTGCGTGTGGGGTGAACTGGCGTGTTTGCATGGTCCCCGCCTAAGTGAGTGTGGGTGTGGGTTCTGTGTGAGTCGCCCTGTGATGGGATGACCCTTCTCCAGGGCTGGTTCCCATCTCGTGCCCTGAGCTGCCGGGATGGGCTCTGGCCACCCACAACCAACCCTGAGCTGGAATAATTGGGTAAATAATTACCTTACTTGCTTTTAGCTCACGTTTATTTCACTGTTTGACATCAGAAGTGTTTTGGTCTTTATTTAGAAGCTTGGCGATGTTTCTGTGACCAGAAATGTGCTGTAGGAACTTCACTCTTGTTTATGTCTGTTGGCCTATGGTAGAAGTGGTTTTTTTTAATATGTCATTTCGCTTAAAGTCGCAGTTTCTAGGAACCTACCGAATGACATTAAGTGAAAACTTACAGTACCTCAAACCAAGTTAGTTCCTACTTGGAGTGACTGGGGAAAAGAAGCATTTAAACATGTTATTTGCTGAAACCAAATCACAGAGCTTTGCTACTGTACGGTGTTCTCTGAAGCTAAGAAAGCTAGATCCTCTCTGTTTTTGTATTCATTGTACCGGCATGGAACTTGTATAGCAAATTTTAACTTGTCTTTTTCCTACTTTAAGGGCAGATAAAGAAGTATCATGTTCCTCCAGAAGCTGGAAAGTTGTCTTTCGTGCTTTTTGGGGGGAACTGTTTGGAGTTAGTACCACTTATGGTTGTGTTCTACTTATCTGAGAGTGCTGTGTTCACCAGTCTTTATTACTGTTTTTTACGGGTGTTGTTTCTCTCTCCAGAAATGTGAGTGTAGACTCGGTTCTACTTCAGCCCACCTGCTGAGCCATTCGCTTCTGTGTGGGTGTCTACTGTTCACTGTTAAGTAACAGGTGTTTTGGCTTTACCAAGGATTTGAAAGCTCCCGGTTCTTTTGGACTTCTGTTGATTTCAGTAGTAGCCTGATTTTATGCAGAGCTAATGACTTTGATTACTATCCCTCCCTCTCCCCATTTTGTGAATTCTTCATCATACTCTTACCAACAAATCTCACTGGAATTCTTGGCTTGCAAGATGGCTCGCAAGATGCAAGTAATGATGGGTTGCTGTTGATGTTTTAAGATATTCACTGGCATTAAGTAACTAAAAAAAAAATTTTTTTTGCAACCTTTGTCTTTTTAAGCATTTTTAGCCCTAATCTTCAGTGGATCGTCTTCAGTGAGTCTGGAGTTTCTATGAGTGTCAGAAATTTTTAAGGTTTCTTTGTTTTATTTTCCTTCATGATCTGTTTTGACAGTTTTGTCTTTGTTAGGAGTAAATGGTTTACTTGAGTACCTAAGTGAAATAAAGCAGATTTTTAAAAAGTAATTTATTTCTGAGTAATGATGGTTACCTTGCAGGTCCTTGGCGTGGTTCCCTTTGACCCTTTTTGATGTTTTAATTTAACTAAGCATCTCAGAATCCTATCTAAAATTGGATGTTAGGGTAAATGACACATAATGCTATCACTGATCACTTTATACAACTACCTCTCTGGTATCTTACATCTCCATGGCATCTGATGGGATACAGTGTGAAATGGTTTTACACATTCAGAATACAGAACTACAAAATTCATGCAGTTTGCTTATGATCACTCCGAAGCCCTTTGTAGATCTACTTTGGGAGCGTAAGTCTTACTTTTTCTGTGTATTCACAAGATCAGTCCATCTATTTAAGAAGAAAACTAGTGGTGTAAGTCTGGAAATATGTACGCAGTTGGTTTATTTAGTTACTTGGAAATACTTGTTTCCAAAAAATGGGTCAAACAAAATTTTTGTAAGGTTATCTTTAAAAAAAAAACGTATCCAGCTATTAAACAGTTTCAAAGTAAAGTTAATCAATACCCTGGGCTTTTCGTTCCTTAATTGTTTTGATCTTTGTGCAGTGATTTCTTACCATTAGTTGAGACAGTAATGAAGCGAAAAACAAGAAATGGGGGGGGGGGGGGGAGAGGCTGCTGGCTTCATCTACAACACAGCCAGGGCCTTTTTTTAAGGTACTATGACTCTTTGAGGTTCCCCCCACCCCCCCGACATTTTTTGTAATCTGTATTATGTTTATTTTATGAATAATGTAATTATTCCCTCAGTACTTAATGAGGGCATTTATTTTGTCTAGTCCATAGAATTCCATGCCAATGCAAGAATTGTTAAACAGCCTCTAGTCTGAAGCTGATACTGAGGGTGGGTGGTCATTATTTTTCTCTTTTTTCTTTTTCTTTTTAATTAAAGGTATTTTGTTTGTGACACTTGTGGTAACCGCTCCTTCTTAAAAAAAAAAAAAAGTATCTTCAGATACCAATTAGAGTATTTTCTTTTAAAACTTTCTGTGGGAATTTGAGATCTGTACAGTATTGACTGACAGAGAGTATTTTGTCAATATTCACACAGTTGGATAATTTACATATTTCTTTCCTACTGGAGACCAAGGAGAGGAAAATGCCCATTGTGCAATTGACTAATTAGGTTTCCTTTAAATATAAAGCAAGTTACATAGTAGTTAAGTGTACTTTAAAATTTTTTGCTTTCCCCCCCCTTTTTTTACATTAAGGAGTATGAGTTAAATCCAATAGCCATGTCAAGAGGAGTAGTATAAGAGTATTTTCTAATTTTGCTCTGGCAGTTCCAATAGAAATCCTTTCCATGGTTGGACGCCTTAGGAAAGGGTACTGAATTTAGAACCATGCTTCAAACTACATGTTTATTACTTCCCAAATCAGATCACACTCTAAGTCCAACATGACTTCTAAGCAGAGTATGAGCTTGAGCTCATGAATTGAGGTTTTTTTTTTGTAATTAGCAAATACTTGCATTAAAAGACTTTTTAAAAAGATTGACAATTACAATTTTTCATTGAGAAATGTTTGAAAATTTAGTGTAGGAGAGAGACACCTTACTAATCTTCCAAACCCAGCCACTGTTAATATCTTCATATATTTACATAGTTGTTCATGCTATATATACCATTTTATGTTCTGCTAAGATTTTTTCACAAGTTATTTAGTTTTTATGAATGTAATTTTCAAGGGCTATATAATATTCCATTGGATAGATGTAAACTGTTTACTTAGCTATTTTCCAATGGTTTGATTATTTTTTCTTTTTTTCCTATTATATAATGTTCTGATGAAAATCTTTGTGCAAATTTTTTTTTTCCTTTCCAGTTTAGAATATTTCCTGGAAGTAAATTTCTGAAGGTGAAGTTGCTAGAACAAAGATCTCAATATTTTTAAGGCTGCTGAGGGGCTCTCTACGAGATGAATGCTGCTGTTTTTTCATCAGTGTGAAATGTTTGTATTTGGACAAGAGGGAAGGAAATCTCTGCTGACTCATGTTTTTATTTTGCACTTTAAACTGATAAGGCCACTTAGCTTTTGACATAAACCAAGGCAGGAAGTACAAAAAGGGACAGAAAAAAAGCTAGTTGTCTTGCCAGGGCCATGGACTCATTTGAGCTTCTTATGTGAAGTTGGTTACTTGTTTGACTTGTATATAAAAAAAATGCTTAGCTCAGGTAAGCAAGAATTAGTCATAAGCCTGTATTTTTTTTGTCTGGGCATGTTTATATGTAGAGATTTGTGATCTTTTCGCTTTAACTTTTGTGAGTGACATCAAGACACTGACCACCCAACTGGGCTCTGTAATATTTGGAGGCAGTAGGTTTTAATTTTTTCTTCTCCCTGTAAGGAGAGATCTTCCTGTACTGAGTATATCAGCTTGGTTGTCTTTCCAAAACATAGGTACAGTCATGCTGATTCTCTGATTTAAAACCTTCCACTTGTCCACAGAATGAGATGTATCCCAGGCCCTTGGTAGTCTTGTCCTGCCCTTCACGTCAGCCTTGTATCATCTCCAAAAGATTAAACCCTGGCATTCCTACCATGTGTGTGTTAGAACAGGCAGTTTAGAAAAGTTATTTACATATTCAGCCTCTAGAGCCAGGCAGTATGAATTCAAGTCCTGGCTCTGCCACTGTAATTGTGTATGCAGCTTTGGATGAGATATTTAACTTTTCTGTATTTTACTTTTCTTACCTGTAAAATAAGGAAAATGATAGTATTTACTTCACAGGCTTTGTTGCTAAGATTAAACTAGTTAGTGTGTGTAAAATGCTTTAAACTGTCTGTCATATAGTGAGCGTTCAAAATGATAGCTCTGTTGTTTCATGAAATTCTGCTTACCCTTTAAGATATTTTCTCTTTGGAAAAAACCTTTGTGAAATCTCAAATTATGTGTTCTCTCCTTTTCTGCTTTTATATATTATCGTTTGTCTTAGTGTGTTTGGGCTACTATAACAGATTACAAGTGGTTTATAGACAACCTAAATTTATTTCTCAAGTTCTGCCAACTGGGAGATTCAAGATCAAGGTGTGGGGAGCTAAGGTGCCTTGTGAAGCCTGCTTCCTCCTCGATGACCTCTTCTCACTGTCACCTCTTGAGGTGGAAGGAAGGAGAGACCTCTCTGGAATCTCTTTTATAAGGGTGCCAATCCTATCACCTCCCAAAGGGCCCACCTCCTCATACTATCACCTTGGGGATTAGGACTTCAGCATATGAATTGGAAAGAGAACACAAACATTCAAACCTTAGCATTGTCTATAGTTATTTTATAGCTTTGATCAGTTAAGGGTGGGCAAATGTACAATACGAACGGGGACACAAAAAAGCCTGGAATTCTCTTTTGAAGGGTGGGTCCCTTGTAGTACAGGCTTTCCCCACTAGGTCAGTGTTCTAGGAATCCATTGGTATTAGCATACCACCCAGCATCGTTGTGAGAGGTTGCGTTTAGATTCAGTGACTTTTTTCGGGGGGGGGGGGAGATTCTTTCATCATGTTTGTTCATTTGACAGGGGATTTACGAGCATACCTGCCCACACCACACTGACTGTTCAGCAGACTTGACCAAACAGGGCATGACCCCTGTGCCCACCCTCTCTGTTCACCTGATCTCACCCCAGGAGACTTTTTGGTTTCCCTGGATGAAAAGTCTCCAAAGGGGAATGTGCTGATATGGAAGCGGTGAAACAAAAGACAGCAGAAGCACTAAAAAGCATAAAAAATGACAAGTTCAAAAACTGTTTTGAGCAATATACTCGATAGGTGTATTGAATTGAACGGAGAGTACTTTGCAGGTGACTGGAGTTTAAACATGTAAGAATAAATACACGATGTTTTATAAATAAATTATGAGGTTTTTGGGTCCCCCCCTTGTACACGGGCTCCCTCTTACTCATGTACCCATGGTCAACCTTTGTACGATCACTGCATTCCTTCTGACTGAGGCCCTGGAGATTACCCAACAAGACTTCTCAGGCCTATAGCATTAGCATGCAGGTTAGCAATTTGCTTTATGGGAGTTAGTTGATTATACATTGCGTCTTCTATTGAATTGTGAATCCCTTCAGGATGTTAGACATCATTGACTCTGTGTCTCCTGGGTCTAGCACAGGGCCAGGCACTTAGCAGGTGCTCAGTACAGCTTTGTTGAGTGAATGTCAGTTTGAATAGTTAAAACAAAAGTCTGGAATGGTAGTTCTTACAACCTACCTCCCAACACATTTGCCTTATATAGCAAGCAGCCATCAGAGTTTGAAATAGTCCAGGTGATTTTGATATAAACTTACCCCTTCTATTTGAAAATTCTTGACTAAAATATTAAAAACCTGCTTTAGAAGTAAAAGAAAGGGATATATAGAATATGAAGAACTATATTTCCTTCATGAATTGTTCCTGGAGGCCTGGAAAGAAGTTGTCTTTCTTGTTCTTTTATGAAACTAACCTTTAGTAAAAAGGAAATTATCATATCAGTAGGTACACTCTGACCAAGTGTAACTTGATAATAGCGTATTTGGCTTTCTCTTTCCTTTTCTGTTAAATGAAAATAATAAACCAGGTATGGTGACTCATGCCTGTAATCTCAGCACTGGGAGGTGGAGTTAAGAAGATTGCCTAAGTCCAGGAGTTTGAGACCAGCCTGGCAACTTGGAGAGACCTTGTCTCTACAATAAATCAAAAAATTATCCGAACTTGGTGGCACATGCCTGTAGTTCTAGCTACTTGGAAGACTGAGGCAGAAGGATCACCTGGGCCCAGCAGGTCGAGGCTGGAGTGATTGTGAGCGTACCACTGCACTCCAGCTTGGGTGACAGAGTGAGACTCCAACTCAGAAAAAAACAAAATAATAGCAACTTCAAAAAGGTAGTAAATTTGGCTGAAACTCTTTAAGAAAGAAAATAGCAAACTCCCTAGAGTCTACTGAATACAGGTGAAGTTCCACCTTGGCCTTCTAAGTTCTTCAGGGAGCAAAATCATTCATCAAACATTTATTGAGAATCTGCTATGTCCCAGTTATTGTGCTAAATTCTAAGATAATAAGAGTTCCTGGATCACTTTCCTGTAGTGAGGAAGATAGATGTGTAGATTATCACAATGTAGCTATAGATTTGCACAATGTACTGCCACATCTGTTCATAATGATTATATTTTTTAATTTCTCCCATTTTATTTGTGTTAATGGTAATTTGTGCCTTCTCTTTATTGATCAGTTTTGCTAGTGGTCTGTCCAGTTTTTATTAGTATTTTCAAAGAACCAACTTTATATAGCTTTTCTTTAGTATAGTTAAAAAAAAATTCTGCTGTATTCTACTTTCTTTGGGTTTAATTTACTGCTGCCTTTTAAAAAAATCTTGTGGCAGATACATATAGAATGTTAGTTTTCAGCTTTTTTCTTTTCTAATTTATGCATTTAAGACTAGATTTCCCTCTTAAGTATGCTTTGAGCCACATCCTACAATTTTTGATGTCATATTTTTACAGTCATTCAGTTTAAAATACTTCCTATTTCCACTGTAATTTCTTCTTCAATCCATGGGTTATTTAAAAGTGGGTTTTTTTCAATAACAATATTTTTGCTGACTTCTAAGTTACTGAGATCAAAGGATCTATTCTTTATGGTTAAAACCCCTTTGATATAGGTTAAGATTTGCTTTATGGTTTATTATATGGTCAATGTGAGTAGGCATGCCATGTGTGCTTGAAAGTACTAAATATTCTACAATTGTTGTGTGCAGTGATCCATATACATGAATTGGATCGAGCTTTTAAACACAATTCTCTTCTATATATATGGATTTTTGTTTGCTTTTTTTAAATCAGTTACTGTGCTAATTGTAACTGACACTGTGGGATTGTGGGTTTGTCTGTCTTTTTCATTGTCAGTTTCTGCTTTATGTATTTTGAAACTTATTACCTAAAAATTTGGGATTTTGAAATTGACATGGTGGATCAACTCAACATTATAAAATTTCTTTTAAAAAAACCCTCTGGTGATGCTTCTTATTTTAAAGTTTATTTTGTTTGAACGGATAGCTATGTGAGCTTTTTCATTAGAATATGCTTAGCCAATCTTTTTCTATCCTTCTGGCTTTCAACCTTTCTGTGTTCTTGTATTTAATATGTGTCTCTTTTAAGTACAATATAGTTAAGTGGTCCCCAGGTCCACCTTTCAGTTGTCATATTTTAGTCTATTTATATTTAAGTAATTGCTTATAGTTTTGGGGTTAGAACTAATCTTATTGTTTCCTATTTGTCTCCACATATTCTTTGGATTAATCATATTTTAAAAAAATAATTCCATGTTTTTAAATCCTCTGTTAGTTTGTTATACTTTTTAACTTATTCTTTGAGTTGTTGCTTTATTATGACATGAATTCTTAACTTGTTATACTAATAATAAATTAATGCTTTACCATGGCCTGGGTAATGCAAGGGCCTTAGAATCCTAACTTAACTTATCCACTTTTGCTCTTATTTTTTAGTTTTATTATTATTATTATTTTGAGTTTCACTCTGTCGCCCAGTCTGGAATGCAGTGGCATGATCATGGCTCACTGCAGCCTTGGTCTCCTGGTCTCAGGTGATCCTTCTACCTCAGCCTCTTGGATAGCAGGGATACAGGCTTACACTACCCCACCCAGCTAAATTTTTTTATTTTTTGTAGAGACAAGGTTTGGCTGTGTTGCCTAGACTGGTCTTGTACTCCTGGGCTCAAACAGTCCTCTCATCTTAAGTCTCTTGAAGTGCTAGGATTACATGCATGAGCCGCCATGTCCAGCTAAGTCATCTATTTTAAGTTTTCATTAGTTGCTGTATTTTTCAGTTCTAGAATTTTTATTTCATTTTTTTAATGGATTCTAGTTAACTGTTAAAATCCTAACCTTGTCTTCTGTTTCCTTGAGATGTTAGTAATCATTAATATTTTAAAGTCTGGGTGGACACACATATCATCCCAGCACTTTGGGAGGCCGAGGTGGGAGAATTGCTCGAAGCCAGGAGTTTGGGACCAGCCTGGGCAATGTTGTTCCTACAAAAAATAAAATAGCCAGGCGTGGTGGCACATACTTGGAGTCCTGGTCACTCAGGAGGCTGAGGCAAGAGGATTGCTCGAGCTGAGGAGCTGGAGGTTGTGGTATGCTATGATGACACCACAGCACTCAAGCCTAGGTGACAGAGCCAGACTCTGCCTCTAAAATAAATAAATGAATGAATGAATGAATCTGGTAACTCCACTATCCGGAACACTTAGGTCTGTATCTATTCTGTTTTGTTTTGGTCATTTGGTCCTGTTTCCTGGTATGCCTGGTAACTTTTGTTTGATTGCTATGCATTGTGAATTAAAAATTGTGGTGGCTAAGGATGATATTCTCTCTCTGGAGAGGACTTATGTTTCTTTTGGCAAGCTCTTAGTGAGCAATACCCATCACCTTGGCTCAGTGTATGATTAAGATGATTCCAGGTTGGGTTTCAGTGCTTATAAAGATCAGTCCACTTCAGTTTTGCCCTTACACTAAGGCATTATCCTTCAGGAGACTCAGCTAGAAGCCTAGAGTATTTACCAGGGCTCTTCCTCGGCAGGCCCTCAGCTCCTGCTTTGGTTTTTGCTGTGGTGTGTGTGTGTGTGTGTGTGTGTGTGTGTGTGTGTGTGTGTGTGTGTGTGTGTGTGTCTCCCCTCAGTGCTGTGAGATTACTGGAAGCTCTGCTTAGTTTTTGAGCCTCTTGGTTGCTACCCTCCACTTGGCTGCTGGACCTCTCGCTACATATGGCACAGGCATTGTCAAGGCCTGGAGAGGAAAAGCAGTGAAGAGTGTTCAGCTCCCTTCGTTGCGTTTTCCTCCTTTCCAGGATCCTGGCCCCTCAAGTCCCGAGTGCCCTGGTTGCGCTTTAAAACCTTTACAAAGCTGGGCGGTTGGTTGGTTGGTTTGGAAGGATGTTGGTCTGATCTGCTGCTGCGTCTTAACCAGAGTTTGTGTACAGTTAATAACCCTTTTAACCTTTTCTCGCCTTTTGTGTTTTCATCTTTGAAGAGTAGGTAGGTTTGAATAAGACAACTTTACTAAAGAATTCGGTACTGTATGTGTTTGTGTGCTTCATTCCTTTTATGCCAATAAAAAGCAAAATTTTTATTTTTATTTATTTTTTTGAGTTGGAGTCTCATGGTGTTGCCCAGGCTAGAATGCAGTGGCACATGCATGGCCACTGCAGCCTCGACCTGCTAGACTCAGGTGATCCTTCTGCCTCAGCCGTCCAAGAAAGCAAAATTTTTAAAGCAGGAGATAAAATATCCTGTCATACTTGTCCTGTAGCCCATAGATACAGGCTTATTTACTAAATAATTACCCTAAAATGTTACTGCATTTATATAGTAGAAATGTCACTTTTTTTTCCCTTTAAGATAAGAAAAACTTGTGGAACAAACCAGAAAATAGTGTTTGTTGATTGAAGTGTGTTTTGAAGTATATTTTTAGAGGTTACAAATAAATTTAAATATAAAACATTACAATATCTGTTGAGAACATGGACTTTTTTGTGCTAAGGTGTGCAGTCTATCCCAGAGCTTATGTGGCATATTACTTTTGTTTTTGTTTTTGTTTTTTTTGTGTTGCAGTCTCACTCTGTCGCCCAGACTGGAGTGCAGCGGCCGCTCCCGGCCACCGCAGCCTCGACCTGCTGGGCTCCGGCGATCCTTCCGCCTCAGCCTTCTGAGTAGCCGGAATTACAGGCATGCGCTACCAAGCCCGGCTGATTTTTTGATTTATTGTAGAGATGAGGTCTCGCTGCCCAGGCGGGTCTCGAACCCACGGGCTCAGGCAATCCACTCACCTCAGCCTCCCAAAGGCGCAGGATTACAGGCTGAGCCACCAAGCCCGGATGGCATATTACTTTTTAAACTGTGCCTCAGTTTACTCGTCTGTCAAGTGGCAATGATTATATTGCCTAGCTCAAAAGATTGTGAAAAGAATTAAATGCTATGTCTGCTTTTATTGCTATAATAAAATATTATAAACTTGGGTGACTTAAACAGCAGAAATGTGTTTTCTCACAGTTCTGGAGGTTGCAGAGTCCAAGATCAAGGTTCTGGACAGTTCAGTTTTTGGTTCAGTTTTTGGTGAGGGGCTCTCTTCTGGCTTGCAGATAGCTGCCTTCTTGCTGTATCTCACATGGCCTTTCCTCAGTGCAGGCGTGTGGGGGCTGAGGTGGGTGGTATGTTGTTCTCTTCCTCTTATAAGACTACCAGCCATATCAGGTTAGGGCCCCACCCTAATGACTTTATTTATTTTTTACTTTAATTTCTTCCTTAATGACTCTGTCTCCAAATACAGTCACATTGGGGGTTAGGGCTTCCACATACGAATTTCAGGGAAACACAATTCAGTGCATAGCATACTGTAATACATAAAAGTACTTAAAATGGGCCTAGTGCATAGTAATTACTTAATAAATGTAGTTGTTTGGTGAAGTTTATTTTAAACATTTTTTTCCTTCTTTCTTTTGTAGGTGCTACTTTGGGTTACTGTTTGAAACACTAGGAATGGTAATTTCTACTTTTCAGGACCTCAAATTAAGAAGCTAAAGAGAATCATATGTAAACAAACTGAAATCTCTTCTGCCCTTTTGCATTGGAGGCTCCTTTATTTCACCATACCAAGGAGTATATAACGAGTGCAGTCATTATGAATGTGACGAGCTTATTTTCCTTTACAAGTCCAGCTGTGAAGAGACTTCTTGGGTGGAAACAAGGTGATGAAGAAGAAAAATGGGCAGAGAAAGCTGTTGACGCGCTGGTGAAAAAACTGAAGAAAAAGAAAGGTGCCATGGAGGAACTGGAAAAGGCCTTGAGCTGCCCCGGGCAACCCAGTAACTGTGTCACCATTCCCCGCTCTCTGGATGGCAGGCTGCAAGTCTCCCACCGGAAGGGACTGCCTCACGTCATTTACTGCCGTGTGTGGCGCTGGCCCGACCTTCAGAGCCACCATGAACTGAAACCACTGGAATGCTGTGAGTTTCCTTTTGGTTCCAAGCAGAAGGAGGTCTGCATCAACCCCTACCACTATAAGCGAGTAGAAAGCCCTGGTAAGTGAGTCCTTCTGTGTTGCTGTGCTTCATGCGAACAGCAGCAGGTGTGTGTTGTTCAGAACATCCGAACGATCCCTTTTCTGGCTTTTAGTTGTAATTTTAAAATATTTGGAGAATTGTGTGTGTGTGTGTGTGTGTGTGTGAGAGAGAGAGAGAGAGAGAGAGAGAGAGAGAGAGAGAGAGAGAGAGAGAGAGAGCGAGAGAGCACATGAGAGCGCATGAGAGCGCCCTTGATGTTTCATACATTTTAACAGCTTAGTTCTTTCCAATTAACTTCATGTCTTAGAAGCAGGTTATGAAAATTGTCATTGCAGTGCTAATACCTCTAATTTTTTTTTTAAGTTGGGGTCTCATTGTGTCACCCAGGCTGCAGTGCTGTGGCACAGCCATGTCTTGTTGCAACCTTGACCTCCTGTGCTCAGGCAGTCCTACCTCAGCCTCCTGAGTAGCTGGGACTGTAGGCGTGTGCCACCATGCCCAGCTAATTTTTGATTTTTTTTTTTGAGTTGGAGTCTCACTGTTGCCCAGACTGGAGTGCAGTGGCCACTCTTGGCCACTGCAGCCTCGACCTGCTGGGCTCTGGCGATCCTTCCGCCTCAGCTGGAACTAAGGCGCGCGCTACCACACCCAGCTAATTTTTTTGATTTATTGTAGAGATGAGGTCTCACCTGCCCAGGTGGGTCTCGAACCCACGGGTCTCGAACCCACGGGCTCAGGCAGTCCACTCACCTCAGCCTCCCAAAGATGCAGGATTACAGGCTGAGCCACCGACCCTGGCTAATTTTTGATTTTTTATAGAGACAAGGTCTCGCTCTGTCACCAGGCTAGTCTCAAACTCTTGGGCTCAAGTACTTCTCTGGCCTTGGCCTCCCAAAGTTCTGGGATTACAGGCATGAGCCACCACACTTGGCCTAATACCCTAATTTTTAATAAACTGTTTAATTTATAAACTTATATTTTATGTTTCACATTGGTTCTGTGCATTTCTCTAGACAAATTTGGCTATGCATTTATTATAAGAGAAGAAAATCAGGAAAGAAAAGAAGCCCAGTGTTGCTGTCTACGTGCTTGAGGGAGGTACATCACGAGGGCAGTTGCCAGCACCTTGTACCATTTTGTACTAAAGAATCGCACATCTCTGATGGAATTTTGCTGTGGCATGTTCCCTTTGGAGAATATGGAAGAATTATGTTCTGCTGTGGAAACGTTTGATACTATTGCTTTATGATATTTCTAGTTTTTACATATATGAGCTTTTGAGAGGGTATAGTAAAGGCTCTATTTTAAAACTTATATGGTTTTGCCCTCAAGTTAGAATCTGCATTCTAGACAGTTGGATCAATTGGAAAGTGATTAGCTAGTCAAGCATTTAAATATCTCATTGTCAGATTGGGACCAATTCTGTTGATGGATTGGCTATTAATAGCTACTGGGTTACCAAGGGCTTCCTGGCTATGTATTAGAATCACATGGCTCCCCTCCCAGAAATCCTGATCATGGGATAGCCTGGCAGTCTTTGTTTTTAACAACTACTTCACTTGTTGCTGATAGAGCTATTAGATTGGTGTTTGGAAATTACTGAACTCGATCATGTAATAACATGGGTTTCAAATAAAAGGCATTCTATGTTTTTTGTGGAATATTTAAGACATGCCAAAAAATAACTTAAAGACTAGAGAAAAATATAACAAACATCTCTGTATCACCACTTATTTTGAGAAATAAAAAGTTACACATTAAATTGAAATCCCTGTGTATGCCCCTCTGATCCTTTTTTCTTCGGTAATCATTACAGTATTCATAATCTGATGCTTATTATTCAAAACTATGCATACTTTCTACTGTTATTATGCATGCATGAATCCTTGGCTTTATGTTATATTTTGTATATTTTTAAATGTTATATGATGATATTGGAGTTTCCTTCTACAACTTGTTGGGGTATTCATCCAACATTATGTCTTTGTGGCTTTTAGATTATATACTTTAGGATTACCTTGTCGAGTTCTGTGAAAAGCCCTCCCAGAATTTACTGGAATTTAATTGATTTCATTTGGGGTGGTTGATGTAGTATGCTCTTGAACATAATGTTATTTAGTACTCAAGTTTTATCCATACAGTCCTTGCACATCTTTTCTTAGATTTATTTCTAGATAACTGGTTTTTATTGTATCCTTTTTCAAAGTTATTTTTGTTGCAATTGCTTTTGGCAAGGAGCATAGTTGCTTTTTGTCCAATGACCATGCTGCATTCTCCTTATTAGCTCCAATAGACATTATTTACTGCTTTTTATACCACCTGTGATGCATAAAAAAAAAAAAGCTTAACATAAAGATACATGGTCCTCTTTTAGCCAGAAGTTGAAATGGAGCTAAGAGTTTTGGAGCATAAAAAGTAGTATATGAGTAATATGTACAAACAACACTATTTAGGCACATGATTTTTTGATCTCTGTAGTAACTTTAAGAAATACATAGCAGAGAGTTTAACTCTACTGAACTAGCAGCAAAAGTGAGTCCCCTACAAATTAAGTATCCTGTGTCAGAGAACTAGAAAGGAGAGGCATTTTGACATGAAAGGTATTCTGGAGCCAAGATTCACTAGGAAACCCCCGGAATATGTCTTCTCCATCCATGCAGCCCTCACACTACTCGACCTTCCAGGATTTCATCTTGCCCTGCAGCAACTGCCTGCCAACTGGTCTTCCCCTCTAGTCCCTCATCTATACTGCAGAGGAGGGACCTTTCAAGATGCAGCTATGATCTTGTTGACTTCCTGCTTCCCACTGCTCTTGAGAAGTCCTGTATAGAGTTCTGCACGTTCTTGTCCTTGCCTGCTCTCAACTTCCGTCCACTCTTGCATGCTTTGTGTGCTGAAGTTTTATAGACACACTCAGTGCACGGATCCCCTCCCTGTGTCTGTTTCTCCTTCTTCTTGACCCAACTCAGGCTTAACTTACCCTTCAGGTCTGTGTGTGAGGGAGGTCAGTTTCATTGGGAAGCCCTTCTTGATACCTCCTTCCCCATACCTGTCCCCGGCTACCCCAGGGGAGGTTAGGTCACCTCATAGCAACCTGAATTTCTTCAGAATGTTCCTCACACTTACAGTCATTTTTCTGTTGGTCTTGATTGAAGCTCCATGAGGACAGGGACCATATGTATTATTGACGTCTCTATTTTCAGCAGCTAACATAGTTCAACACATTTTTGCTGTTAATTGAAAATGTTGATTTTAATTTATCTGCATGGTCGGTCATTTGTCCGATTTTTAAGAGATTTTTCAGTTTGTACCATTTGTTCATCATCTTCCCTTCTTTGGTCATTTCGTGACATTATTAACACCTTTGATGCAAGATGAAAAGTTAAAACCAATACTGAGATGATTTTCTGTCTCTTAATATCTTATATGGTCTAATAACAAGTTGGGGAGGAGATGGAAAACTGACTAAAATAGGTATTTTGAGACTCCATGTCATTTCAGCCTTTTCTACCCAAGAATCTTGTGTCATGCATAGAGTAGAACGTTCCTGAATACTTTGAGACTGAGGCTAAGATGTATTTAATTTGAGCATATCAGAGTTTTACTTGTATTTTTCATATTGTGAATTGACTGATGTGAGAATTGGAACAAATGGGCTTTTTCCAGAGGCCACTAAGAAGCAGTCCCTAGACCTTTCGGGGAGAAGCTAAATCAAATTGCAAGGGGGCCTTAGATGCTCACATGCCAGAGCTGGATAGGTATTTCCCACCACAAAGCCCCAGGGAGCACACCTAGATACTGTTTCTGTGCAATAGGAAAAAGAGGGTCTGGAATTCTAAGCTCCACACAGACAGCTCAACACTGAATTATTTTGAACTATGTAACTATTTTACCTCAGATGATATATTTCAAAGAACAGGTTAGCAGTTTGAGCCTAACATAGTTAAGTCTCCCAAAATTTGGTGTTTTCTTTGAGATCCAAATGATTCTTGAGAAAAAAACTGAAAAATTGAGAGTACACAGAAGGCTTAGAGTGAATTTCCAAGTGTGATCCACAGACTAGTAACATCAGCATCACTGCAGAACTTGTTAGAAATGAAATTATTTTTAATTGACAATAATTGTATGTATTTATGGGGTACAGTGTGATATTTTGATACATGTACACACTGTGGAATGATAAAATGAGGCTAATTAACATCCATCACCTCCCATGCTTATATTCTTTGTGGTGAGAACATTTTCAATCCACTCTTCTAGCAATTTTGCAATATACAGTATGTTACTAACCATGTCATGCAGCAGATCACCAAAACCTATTCCTCTTGTTTAACTGAAACTTTGCATTTTTTTTGAGCAACATCTCTTCTTTCCATGTTCACCTGCCAACCTCCCGTAGTAACCACCATTTTAATTCTACTCTATTTTTATGAGTTTGACTTTTTAGGATTTTACATGCAGTTGAGGTCATATGGTAGTTCTCTTTCTGTGCCTGGCTTATTTCACTTAACATAATGTCCTCCAGCTGTTGCAAGTGACAGTTTCCTTCTTTTTAAAGGCTGAATAATATTTTATTAGAAAAAAATGCTTAACATCGTTAAGTATCAGGGGAATGCAAATTAAAACCGCAGTGAGCTACCACCTCACACCTGTTAAAATAGCTACTATCAAAAAGATGGAAGATACCAGCATTGGCAAGAATGTAGAGAAAAGGGAATCCTTGTATACTATTGGCGAGAATGTAACTTGGTATAGCCGTTTTGGAAAACAGTATGGAGGTTCCTCAAAAAATTACAAATAGGACTATCCTATCAGCCAGCATTCTCACTGCTGAATGTATTCAAAGGAAGTGAAATCTGGTATGTCAAAGAGATGGCTGTACTCTCGTGTTCATTGCAACATTATTTATAGTAGCCAAGATACGGAATCAACCTAAGTGCTCGTCACTGGATAAGTGACTAGAAATGCAAACTCTAAAACCCTTCCACAGACCTACAATACTGAATCAAACTCTGGGAATGGGGCCAGCAATCTGTGTTTTAAGAAATTCTCCTGGTGATTCTGATACATGCTAAAGTTTGAGGGCCACTGGTTGAAGGTGTCCATGCAAATCCATTTGTCTAGGTAAAGTTCTCTCTCAAAAGTGATGATGAGGAATTAGTCTTTTAAAAATCTTTCAGCATTTTAATTTTGCATGTTTTGATACAAATAGAAAATTGACTTGCTCTTTCCAGAATGTTTCTTCTGCCAATATTCACCAAGATTAGTACTGTGATACAATGGGATAAGGTATCTTTAAGTGGGTAAGGAAGTGGGAAGAAAGCCATGCTTTGTTACTTGGTTCACTGCAAGTTTTGGAATTATTCCTTTGGATATCTTGTACTGTCTGGTTTTTTGACCAAAAATATTATGGAGTTAGGTAATTGTTACTTTTCCTTAACCTATGCCATTTATTTTCAATCCACTCTTCATTGAAAATGAATAAATGCCATTTATTTTCAATCCACTCTTCATTGAAAATGCAGCTAGCTCAACTTGCAGCTCAGTCGCACTCGTGCTGTTCCTGAAGCTAGCCGTTGTGCCTGGTGTGCAGCGAAGGCACGGGTGCCCTTGGCATACTCTCATTTTGTCGCAGAATAGTAAAAAGACAAGAGTCGAAATTTAATTTATAAGAAATAAATGGGAAAAAACAAACTCACAGAAACACTTTGCTACCACCTCCCACCTGTTAAAATAGCTACTATCAAAAAGATGGAAGATACCAGTGTTGGCAAGAATTTTTTGTAATTAATGGCAAAAGTGTACCAAGGGTCTTCTTTTTTGTTGTAAGGTACTACCTTGACCCCTACTGAAAATACATCTTTGGGAAAGTAGAAAATGTTAGGAATTTCTTCTTCTGCGAATATGTAAACACTTACAGGAAAGAGGAAGTTCGTGGAGCTTCTGAAGACTGTGACCCTGCTGATGTAACAGGTGGACTATTTACTTGCACTTTTACTAGCCTTCAGAGTCAAGGCTACTTATTAGTGGCTGAATTAAATGTGGGTTTTCTTTACCAAAGTAAATGCTGACTGTGGTTTAGTAAGTCATCTAACTGTGGTGTTAAGACCACTTGGTTGTTATCTGCCGCTGTTGAAATGCCTTAATGAAGATTTCCTGCCATTTGACTTGCTTTTTTTTTCATGGTTTTCATATGGCTCTTGAAAATTATCTTCTCCACTTTGAACTTAATCAACTTGAAAGGCCATATTAAACCTGAGGTTGGAATTCTGAGATTTAAATTTTGATCTTTCAAGTAACACCCTGGAGTTAGCTTCCAGGTGCTTTCGTTTTCAGCATAATGGCTGCCAGCTGTCTAAAATGAAAATACTGCTACAGTCCTCTCCACCTGTTGACTGCATGCGTATTTTGACTCCTTGGCTGTCTCAGCCCATGTAGTTCTTGTCCTGGTAAATTTTACCTTGAAGATAAAGTCTTAAAATCATAGAAATGAGGAACACATTTGTTGCTACCAGGGTCTGAGGAAGGAATGGGGACAGGAGGGTACGGATGTGACAATAGATGAGCAAACCGAGGGGTTCTTAGGAGTGATGGAGAGTGATGTGTCCTGGCTGTCTGTATTCTGACTGTGAAATAAAGGTATGCAGGATTTCTCTGTTATTCTGACAACTGCATGTGAATCTACAATCATCTCGAATTAGCAAATGGTGTTCCACGAAAATGCAGCTAGCTCAACTTGCAGCTCAGTCGCACTCGTGCTGTTCCTGAAGCTAGCCGTTGTGCCTGGTGTGCAGCGAAGGCACGGGTGCCCTTGGCATACTCTCATTTTGTCGCAGAATAGTAAAAAGACAAGAGTCGAAATTTAATAAAATTAAGAAATATCTTTTTAAAAAACAAAAATGGTAGTATTTTTTTTTAAAGCGTTGCTTTACCATATTGCGAATGGTCAGTGATAACAAAACTTTAGTCTAATTAAAGCCTTTCTTTAAAGTCTTGCATGAGTCTATACTTTTGGAATTAAATGTAGGTTTGCATGTAGTGGGAAAGCCCTGACTTCTCTTCAGGTTCATCCGAGTGGTGATGCCCCGGGATCTAGTCATTGAGGTTGTCAGCCTTATACCAAAATATCATCACTGCAAGTGTTTTGAAGATTTGGGATGAATTAGCAACAGTGTTAACTATAAAATTAAAATAAGCCATTATGCCATGTGTCCGTGTACATCTAGGTTTCCTTCGTGCAGACATTCATAGCACAAATACAGCTCCTCCGGAACTGTGCCCATCCCCAGGGACTGGCCTATGATGACAGCACCTGTGCTAAATTGACTAGTAGAGGTGTGGGCAGAGGATGTAGCTAATCTGTAAACCTGAGAGTAATCACATAACCGCTCACTCACTCGTTGAATTATAACATTGTATTGCAGCCTCTGTGGTGGTGCAGATACACTGTATACATATATTTTGTTATACAAAGGATTTAAGTCAGTTTACAGAGACACAACAAAATAGAAAACTATTACTAATAAAGTATACCGTGGAAAATAAAATGAAAGGTCAAGGCTAAGGAAAACTAGCATATATGTGTTCCATAGGAGTTGCCATGATACAAATATCCGCTACTGTGCATAGTTACATGTTTGTAATCCTAGCCTGCATGTTTCTCTCATTCTTTTGGCATGGGGGAGAGATGTGTATAATATGGAGATGAAGGAAGAATGCTTTAAAAATCAGGAGGTGCGGATCAACGCTTTTGTGCCTGGAGGTGAGGCGGCGCTGCTGAGGCAGTGCCAGGGGCTTCCTGCAGGAGGCGGGCCTTGGAGCCAAGAGAGTGCACTGCCTTTGCACCTGCTCTTCCCTGGCTACCCCGGGCTCCTTTCTTCCGCCCACGTGGAAGTTCTTTTTTGAAAAAGCACTGGTTCACATCTTAGACTTCTATCCATGTTCCGATTCATACTCGACATACAGCCAAGTTGACATGGAGCTTAGACAGTGAACTTTCGCCAAGATTTTATCATTGGCATTTGGCTTCAGTTTGCTAATATTATCATAGTCATCTATAACATTACTAGAATCAGATGAAGTAAAACAGTCATGAGTAGGATTTTATACCCAGATCTTTTAGTGGTCTTAGTCTTAAGTCCCAGGCAAAATGTGAAGTTTGTGATTTTGATTTTTTTTTCCCCCTGAGCAAGTGTTCTTAAGTGTATTATTTGGGGCATTTGTTCTGGGTTGTTTATTAGTTGACGGACAGATACCATTTACAACATAAGTTGTAAAAGTACATAAGTTATATCAATTGAAGCAGACATCTAGAAAACCACATTATGATTTGTTTCTGGGTAGGATTTTTCTATTGGCAAATCTCCAATTTGAAATTTTAAAACAGTAGATTATAGACAAATTATTTTTCCTATACTTTTGCTTTTCTGACCTTTATCTTTCACTCATTACTTTTCTTCTTCTTCCATACTTCTTCTTGGATTTCTGCACTATTAGGTGGGCAGGAGAAGATATTTGCAGATCTTCCTGATTCATTTAAAGTGCAGCTGTCTTCCACCCTCCATTGCTAGATCATAGAGCAGGAAGAACACCAACCAGCAAGCAGCTATTAAAAACAAAACAAAAAAAAACTGAAGAAAAACAGCAATTTTGAAAACCTTGGAAAAACATTTGTCATAATATTTGAAATTACGGGGAGGACCCCCCAAAACCTGGAATTTATTTATGAAAAATTGTATATTTATTTTCATGTTTAAAATAAATGTTTATTTAAAAAAAAATAAAAACATGCTTAAACTTCGGTCACCCTTCAAAGTATTCTGTTTGATCCAATACACCTATCGAGATGCTTTTTCCGTTACTTCAAAACCATTTTAAACTCGTCAGTTTCTATGCCTTTTAGTGCTTCTGCCGTTTTTTGTTTCACCTCTTCCACGTTGGCAAAATGTTTCCCTTTGAGGACTATTTTCATCCAGGAAAACGCAAGTTGCTCAGGGTGGGATTGGGTGAATAGGGAGGGTGAGGCATGGGGGTCATGTCGTTTCTGGTCAAAAACTGCAGAACACTCAGCTTGGTGTTCGTGTTTGTAGATCTTCCATCATGAAATGGTTACATATGTTGAAAGAATCTCCAGAAAAATTCACTTTAGCCAAATACAGCCTCTCACAACAGAACTAGCTGGTACACTGATGCCGATGGGTTCCTAGGACACTTGCCTAGTGGGAGAAGTCTGCACTAAAAGGGGCCTATCCCCCAAAAGATAAATTTGGGGTTTGGGGGGGTTCCCCTCACAAAAGGAAAAACCTGGCTAATACTTCCAAGACTAGCTTTAGGTGAAATAATAATTGAGACCTTGGGAGTGCTGCTTTTTGGCTTATTATTCCCACATGTGGGTCATCCTCAATGATTTCTTGTAGGTTTGAGGAAATTTTATGTGTGGTTGGAACTAGGGAGAGTCACAGATGATTTGTCCCAAAGTCAGGAGTGCCCTGTGCCCTTGATAGACACTTGACCTTTTTGAGCTTGTGTTTGCCGACCCATGAAATAGGAGTGATTCTGCCTATTTTCCAGGGTTGTGGCGAGGATTGAATATTTTATTTATGTACTAATGCATTCTTGAAACATAACGTGACTAAAACAGTGATATAAAGAACATAACTTCTTTGTATGTATTTCTTACAATAAAGCAAAATTTGTAATGTGAGCAAGTTTTCACTAAACAGTTATTCAGAAAACTAATGATAATTGTTATAATAAAAATGGTAACAACGTTAAAGTAGCTACTTTTTATGCTTACTGTGTGCTGGGCACTGTGCTTATCACTTCCCAGCTATCTCATTTAATCCTGACCACAACTATAGGAAGTGGGGACCTGCGAGGCCACTGAGATGCAACGTTTGAGTAAGTTGTCACACAGCTTATAGCTTATGAATTAGTCTAACCCCAAATCCGTGCTGCTAACCACTGTACTGCTTCCCAAAATAAGTGCTTTCCTCTGTCATCAATTTTTTTCTCTTCAACAAAAAGGAGGAGCAGCCACAGTTTTTAGTAGTAGAGCATGTGATCGCTAAAATACAAATGTGCACCAGCTGTGGAGTTTGGGGCTGAGAGTCCACAACTGCGCTTCCAGTACTGATGAAGGCTTTATTGGCATTTATTTCCCATTGGTCAGTAATCTTCATTAGGTAACAGGTAGCTCAGTGTCATGAAATGTATTTAATGGAATCAAATTTGAGTTCAGAATGAGCTGAATATAATTAATTCAGCTGCAATTACAAATAAAGCAGAGCTTGGTGTAACAGCTGGGTTCGCATTTATGTATCAGTAATGTCATCGATGGTTAGGCACGCCAGGCCCACTGCTCTGTGTAAGGTTGTAAGGATGACTGTCCCTCACTGGGAGTTTACCATAGCTCAGGAACTTTGTTAAAACTAATCAGTGCGCCACCGTGAGAGACACCATAGCACAGTGGTTAAGAGCTTTGATTATGGTGCCAGGCTGCCTAGGTTTGAATCCTTTCTTTACTGGTTATTGGTTACATCTCAGGCAAGTTTCTCTGTCTCTGTCTGTCTCTCCCTCTCTCCCTGTCTCCCTGTCTCCCTCTCTCCCTCCCTCTGTGTGTGTGTGTGTGTGTGTGTGTGTCTTTCTCTCTCCTTTTCCACTTTGATGAAGTGGAAATGATAGTGACTCCAGGATCAGAGTTGTTATGAGGTTAAATGACTTAGTCTCAGAGTATAGCACCTGGCATATACATGTATAAGCATTATATACATATTAAAGAGAAAACCTGACAGAAGTAATAGTGTTCCCATTTTACTAATAAAAGTGAGACTTACATAGTAAATTGCCCCAGTTAATTGGCTAGTGATTAATTGAGCAGAATTTCCAAATTTGGAACTCAGAACTAAGACCTGCCTCTGACTATTGTTGTACTTCATGTGTGGCTTATGAGGGATTTCTCTTTTTGTTCTCCTGATGATTTTACCCTGAAGCTTTTTTCTGTCTCTGGCAACTTTTGAAGTCGCTAATAACATAGCATCTTCCTTCTGTGGCAGTACAACAAATAAATATTTGGCAAAGGAAAGGAAACTACTGGGGTAAGGGTAGGAAGAGAAGAGACAGAGCTGGGTTGAGAAGCTGCTGTGTGCTGGCTCTGGTCCTCACAGTGCTATGGGGGCCTGCTGTCCCCTCATGTGCCCTGACTTACACCTGGGTCCCTACAGCTAGGGCCCTGGGCTGAACTGATCTAAGGCCTGTACTTCTTCCATGACACTATGCTGCTTGACCAGCAAAACTGGACACTATAACTTTTCCCATATAAGGCCATGCCAGTCTTTCTCATGGGATTCTGATTTAAATCTGCATACCACCTAAGAATCTGGACCAACACCATGTAGAGTTTTTTAGAAGGGAAAAGGATGATCTCGAAATTTGACTTAAGGTGAAAAATTTGATAGTTCAAGTCCTACACCCAGAGACATGCACAGGGCAAGAAACCTAGGTCTATGGCCAGTGCGTATAGTAACCCCTCATTTCCTTTCACCCAAACTTCCTGAAGGTTCTACTTTGTTATAACTGGAATGAGGTATGAGAATCTGCATTTTTAAACAAGTATTTTGTTCGTTCAGATAGAGAGACTCTGAGGACTACACTGAGACAGACTGGTCTATATTATTCAACTTATAACAAACAGGTCAGGACTAGTAATATATCTCACAAACATAAATTAATTGAAAGAATATGTATTAAGGACCTAGCATGGGTCAGACAGAGGGTGATACACAAGAAAAAATAATTATGGTGTAGTTGAGGTAAAGGCAAATTAGCAATAAAATGTTGCAGATACTACAGTGAACGTCTGTTTAGGGCACAAGTGACCACAAAGAGGAATCCATTTCTATTGGAGGTAGGCAGAAAGACCAGGAAAGCCATCATAGAGACGCCATTCCAACTGAGTCTTGGAAATATGACCAAGTATTCCAAGTGAAGAAACAGAAGCAGAAACCAGCAAATGGTGACTGCAGACAGCTGGGGAGTACAGTGAGAGATGGTTCCCCCCCCAAAGAGAGGCTGGAGCAGGAAGCTGCAGGTCATGGAGCTAGACAGATGCCCTGCGGGTGCGTGTCTCCCAGATAGGGTCCATCTGGTATACAGAAAGGGAGTTGCTGGCCTGGCATTTTCTAGGAAGTTGGGTCATCAAATGTTGAGTCATATTTAGGCTATTTGTAAGCAAATTTAATGGTTTGTTTTTTAAAGCTTGAGGATGCTGTGATTGAATACAATTTATTTCTCTACTTATATTCAAATTGTGTTCACATACTTGTCTTGTATTAATATATTTGTAATTAAGTGTCATTGTATTCCTAGAAAGTAAACACTACCTTTAGGCAAAACAATCTTATCTTTGAAAAAGATGTTCTCCCAAAACACTACCCAGAAGAATGGAAAGAGAATTTAAAGAATAACATCCACAATCTTTCCGGTTTTATAGGGCTAAGGAAAGTGGCAGCGGTTATGAGCAGCCCTTGATTCAAATCCTGGCCCTCAGTTTCGCAACTGTGTGACCTTGATGGGCTGCTTAGCTAGTCTGAGCCTGCCGCTTGTCTGTACACGGAGATAGCTGCTGTGGGGATTCAGCTGCTGCTGGAAATCCTGTGGGTAGGGGCAGTGTCTGCTGGGTTGGCTCTGTGTCTACACTGCTCTGTGCGATGGAGGTATACGCAGTGGTCATTGAGCCCAGGGAGCTTTATCCAGTATTTCAGACCCTTCCTGTTATCACCCCATCACCAATAAGCAAAAAGGTAAAACTGCCATCATTCAGAGACTTTTGGCCATTATATATTTTCACTGAAATTTAACCTTGATTGAGGTTCTGAGAATCATTTCTTCAGTGTAATATTTATCTGACATATCCTGAGGTAAGAGATTTTATTTCATAAATGTGGATACTGTTAATTTTAAATCGCCTTACTGATTCTAGCACTTCCTACTTGAAATGTCTCTGTTTTGAAAGTCACTGAACATACCCTATCCAGGGACATCTGTGTCTGTATAGACATCCTATTGGGCACAGCTACTTTGACAGCCTGCCCTCCCATCCTCAGTGAGACTAGCTGCAGCTCACTGCCCCACCGCCTCTCAGGCCATTCTTCAACTAGCCCAGGGCTACTTTTCTGCTCTTAGGTGGCCCCACTGAAATGTCCTGAGACTCAGCTCCTGCCTAGGATGGAGCTTTGGTAGACATAGAGCAGTAGTATCCTTATCAGTCAGACGACCCCTTGGAGAGCAAGTTCTTTGCTTTTTTGTATGAGGACATTGAGACCCTAACGGGCTGAGTGGTTGACTCAGAAACTCAAAGGTAGCCATCATAGGGAGGACTAGAAGTCGGTGTCTTGACTCTAACCTGTCTCTACTCTTGAGAACGAGAAAGCATTTCTGTATGGCCAGTTAGCTTGTTTGCCATTCTGGCTATGTGAACAAACATATCAGAAGTCTCTTGTGTGTTTAAAATGAAAAAAAAAAAAAATGCTTTTCACGAACATTTGGCAACCCAGGTGGGGATTTGTCAGATTTAGCATCATCACTAGACTACCACCGACAGTTTGGTGGTAGAATTTCCAGCAGTACTTTAAAGTCTGAAAAAGCTCTCAGATCTGAACTGCAATGTTTTCCCGAGCTCAGCCCCTCTACAATTGTAGCTGTTCTTTTTTATTCTTTTCCTTGTGCCTTGGCAACGCAGAAGAGCTGAGTCCAGTAGCAGAATCACAAACATCTCCGAAACTTCTACTTCCTGGAATGTTCTTAGTTTGGTTTCCCTGTTGACTAGAAAAGGGACTTTAACAGAAAGAGGCACACAATTTGAATAGCAGTTACACCACTAAGAAAAGGCAAAAATCTGAAGTTTTTTGTTCTGCTGAGAAAGAGAATGGAAGATAACTTTTGCCTTTAAAGGCATAAAGCAATTAGAGATTTTCAAGGTGGGTGGAGGACAGATTGGCAAAATCATAGGGACCTTTTCTCAGAATACACTTGAAGGGGCAGGGTGGGAAACCAGGTGCAGAGTTTTCACCAGGGTTAGAGCTCCTAGAATGTCGGAATGGCACATGGTCTGATTTTTAAATGACTCAAATAAAAAAGAAACTCTTGTACAAAGAAGGGTGTTTTAACATTGGACTCCTCTTTCAAAGGAGTCTTATAATTCAGATTAACTAGTAGGAGCAGCCCTTAAAGGGAAGTCCCACACTTCAGCCATTCTTTGACATTATCAAGTACAAGTGAGTTTACTATACTAAGAAAATGGCTCCCAGAAAAGTCAGTGTTCCCATTTTTGGTTTTCATAAAATAGGAATAGATTGAAGCATAGAAATAGTAAGAGGGAAATATCGTTCATCCTTTCTCCCTTCCTATTTCTGATCTGAGTCAGGCCTAGAGTTTGCAAATCCTCATTCCTAAGGCAGGTTGGCCTCTGTCACCCAAGAAATGAGACCTGCATATGGAGAGTGCATGTGTAAACATGGATACTTGGTCTGAATGTTTCTTCTTTCCTTTTGTCCCATAGAAAACATGTCTGAGCCGGGCTCGGTGTCTCAGCCTGTAATCCCACGCTTTGGGAGGCTGAGGTGAGTGGATTGCCTGAGCCCGTAGGTTCGAGACCCGCCTGGGCAACTTGGCGAGACCTCATCTCTACAATAAATCAAAAACTAGCCGGGCATGGTAGCGCGCGCCTGTAGTTCCAGCTACTTGGAAGGCTGAGGCGGAAGGATCACCGGAGCCCATCAGGTCCAGCTGCGGTGGCTGGGAGCGGCCACTGCACTCCAGTCTGGGTGACAGAGTGAGACTCCAACTCAAAAAAAAAAAAATGAAAACATGTCTGAATTATTCTTTACTGAAATATTGCTGAAATTGAAGGAACAAGCAGGAAGGGGGTGGGGGGGAAATCAGGAGAGAGCCACAGCATTGTGCTTTAAGATTCCACCCAGGCGAGAGAGCCTGGGCCTTGTTATTTTAGAACAACACGTGTGTGCAGGCTTAGCCCAGCCTGACTGCTTTCCACGTGTCTAACCCCTTCTACATGAATACTTCTTTCTAGGGCTGGCAGCTGTTCCAGACCTGTCTCTCTACTTTCCTGAATTGAATTAGTCATTGCTTATAGTTAGTAGGACCATATAAGTTATTGTCCAAGCCAGGACAGTTTTGAAGTTGACATGGTTCACCTGTTTATTACTGATTACATCAGACATCAGGTACACATTGGGACTGTTGCAGGCAAGCCAGACCATCGACAACCTGCTTATAAAGTCTGCAAACTATACAAATTAGATTTTGACACTGATTTACTTAACTTTTAATTTGTCCAGAAACACTTTGGAGTTTATTCTACTTATCTATGCCTTAAACAGACTACAGATAATAAAATTTAACTTTCTTGGAGACTTGGGTGGTTGAAAGTGCCCATTGCCATTGTTTGAATCCTGACTCTTAATACTTTGTGTGACCTTAGGTGAGTAAGTGTCCCCTCTAAGCACTCTTATCTGCAAAGTGGTATCATGTGCTCAGCATAGTTTGGGCTCATAGTTTTTTTTTTTGAGTTGGAGTCTCACTCTGTCGCCCAGACCGGAGTGCAGTGGCCACTTCCGGCCTCCACAGCCTCGACCTGCTGGGCTCCGGCGATCCTTCTGCCTCAGCCTTCCAAGCAGCTGGAACTACAGGCGTGTGCTACCACACCTGGCTAATTTTTTGATTTATTGTAGAGATGAGAGCTCGCCACGTTGCCCAGGTGGGTCTCGAACCCGCGGGCTCAGGCAATCCACTCACCTCAGCCTCCCAAAGCGCGGGATTACAGGCTGAGCCACCGAACCCGGCTCGTAGTTCTTATTTGTGATGGTAATGATGTTATGTTCATTTTGTGAAATATGGACATCGCCTGACGATTAATGTGATGATTGTCTCCTACACAAAAGGTTTAGTTTTAGAGCCTAGTTTATATCTTATCTCTTTTCTAGCTGTTGTTAGTCATTTTTCACTGTAATTTTCTGTGAAATTAATAACATCGTTAGAATTGTATGTGACACTGCAGTGGGAAATCAACACATTCAAACTAAGGTGCCACCACCCATCATCCCAGGTGTGTGTGTCATGCTGGATACAAATAGCCTTGAACATTTTGACTCTATCAGTAAAAATGAAATAAAAACTAATTTCCAATCAAAAAGCTAGGAAAGGAACATCAAAGTAAACTAAAAGGAAATATACAGAATGAAATAATAAAAGCAAAAAATAATGAGGATGAGAGTAGAAAAACAGATCAATTCGACATAGCCAAATCCAGTTTGGAAAAAAAAAATAGACCAAGTACAGAATAATTTAACCAAGAATAAGAGGGGAGCAGAGAGAACACACAAATATAAAAAATAGGAATCAAGGGATAGTTTGGGAATTTTCTATTGGGAAAAAAAAGAAATCAGGGAAATAGTTGTTAACAATTTAACAATTAAAGATTTGCATTCCTTATGCAAATAAATTTGAACACCTAGATGAAATAGATATGTTTTTTTTTTTTTTGAGTTGGAGTCTCACTCTGTCGCCCAGACTGGAGTGCAGCGGCCGCTCCCGAACACCGCAGCCTCGACCTGCTGGGCTCCGGCGATCCTTCTGCCTCAGCCTTCCGAGTAGCCGGAATTATAGGCGCGTGCTACCACACCCGGCTAATTTTTTTATTTATTGTACAGATGAGGTCTCGCCTGCCCAGGCGGGTCTCGAACCCACGGGCTCAGGCAATCCACTCATCTCTGCCTCCCAAAGGCGCGGGATTACAGGCTGAGCCACCGAGCCTGGCTGAAATAGATAATTTTTTAGGAAAAAATAATTTATCAAAATTAGTCTCAGTAGAAATAGAAAACAAATTTATTTCTATAGAAGGAACAGAGAAGCTTGTCCAGGAACAAGTCTACAGGAAAATGCCAATCCTAGCTGGAAATCAACTAAACATGGAGACACTGCATAGAAAGAAACTGTTTCAGGGCACACAAACGTTTGTGAAAGTATAATGTTGACATCAAAACCTGATAAAGATAATACACACACAAAAACTTACAGGCTAGTATCACTTAAGAATACAATGTAAAAATCCTAAATAACATTGGTGATCAGATTCTGATACTGCATTAAGAAAATAATACATCATGACCAAGTGTTTTTTTATGCCAAGTATGCAAGCATAATTCACTATATTAACAGACCTAAGGAAAGAAGTCATAATAGTACCACCAGAAATACTAAAAAGGGCTCTGACAAAAACTCCACACCCATTCCTAATAAAAACACTTAACTGTAGGAATGGATAGGCACTTCATTAACATAATACATATGTGCACATCTCAGTCCTAAAGTCAGCGTCTTACTTAAAAGAGAGACACTAAAAGCATTCCTGTCAATGTCAGGAATAAGTAAAGTAAGTGCCAGCTCCACTGCTTTTTAACATTATATTGGCGCTGTTGGCCAGTGCAGTTAGTCAGGAGAAAACAGTTGGAAAGGAAAAAGTAAAATGTTGGGGACATGATCCTATACCTGGAGAACTCCATAAAGAATCAATGATGAAACTAACTTAGGCAGCAAAATAATTCAGCCAGTGTAGCAGGATACAAAAGTAACATTAAAGTATCAATAGTCTTCAAATAATGTAAGTAAATTTGCAAAGCATTGAAAAGAAGAACTGTGAGGGAGCTGGTCCTATTGGATATTAAAACCTCTACAAAGCCTCTATAAATAAGACAGAGCGATACTGGGCACAGACTGGGAAAAAAAAAAAAAAAGATAGAATAGAATGAAATGGAATGTCTAAGAACAGACCCTAACATACGTGGGCCTTTATGAGAAAAATGGTATCTCTAATCACTGGGACAAAAGTGAGCTTTTTAATAACTGATACTGGGGTGACTGGCTAACCATTTGGAAAGGTATAAAATTAGGTCCATTTCTTGTACCATAAATAAAACTAAACTCTAAATAGATCAGAGATCTAAATAATGTATGCAATTTTATATGCACTAGAAGAATGCATGGATGAATTCATCTTTGCAATCTAGGAGGATTTATATGACTCAAAAATCTGTATACAATAAAATAAAATATTGATAAGTTTGACTACCAAAAACCATAAGCAAAGTCAAAAGACAAACGATAAATTGTGGTAAAAACATCCACAACATATACCACACGGCTAATATCTCTAGTATACATTTTTTAAATGAAGAGTAAAAAGACCAATAATGGGCAAAAGACATAAGCTGACTATTCACAAAGATACAAAAGCACTTTCTAAAATACATGGAGAAGATCAACTTTCACTATAGAGGAATATAAATTAAAATTACACCAAAATGCCATTTGTTACCCATCAAGTTGTCAGAATTCAAAAGCTTGACAGTCTGCTTTGGAGGCTGTGGGAAAAATGCACTGCTGGTAGCCATGCAAGATGGTACAGCCACTACGAAGAGGTACTCAACAGTCACAGAGGTATGTGCATTTCACATAGGAATTCGCCCTGAAGACACACGTTGGACAGTTGTTCCATATATATATGCACAGTCGCTGCAGTATTATGTGTGATGGTAAAATGTTGTAAACTACCTAAGTGCCCAGACATGGCAGATTGGTTGAATGAACTGTGGTGTTATCAGCTGTAAAAGCAAATGAGGAAGATCTATATGCACTAATATGAAGTTATTTCTAGGATGTTGGTGAAAAACCAAGTGCAAAAGAATATATGTTTGTAGCAGGCTATATATGGTAAAATACCCACTAAATGTATTTTTTTGTAATAAAGACAAAATAAGAAAGCATACATCCATCTGCTTTTTTCAGGAAGAAACACAGGATAAATCAAAACAATGGGGTGAGTTACCCTATTAGGGAATGAGAGTCAGGGGGACTAAGAGAAAGGAGTGTATTTAGACTTTTGGAATCACATTCATGTTCTCTGTATTAACAAGGTGAAATAAATCAACAAGGATTGGGGTGGGAAACTCCTAAACCTAAATGTAAACAGCAACAAATGTGTTCAATAAACTCACTGAGAAGGAAGAATTGAATACAGTTTCAATGTAATAAAATAACACTGAAAGGGGAAATGAGTCCAACTAAATTTTGAATGAATCCAAGGAATTTGTAGACCAAAAAAATTCTAAAAAGCAAGCAAACCCAAACTTGTTTGTTTTAGTATGTTTATTTTATAAGATGGTATGGATACATCAATTCTGATTTTTTTTTTAAGCGTATTGTAGGACTAAGAAAATCCATAGCTATGATGTTGGTGCCCAGGGTTCTCACCTGAAGTAAGAAGACACAGATGTAAAATAGAGGAAGGCGAGTGAAAGCCCTGTGGGGTTGGCTTGGGCTTGTAGATAACAATGTAAACTCAAAATTCCTAGCATGCATGCGTGTGTACACACAAACACACAGACACACACACACACACACACACACAGGTCTAGAATCATCGTGACTCCAGTAGAAATACAGAACACCGCTAGATCCCAGACTTTGGTTTCTAAAGACCACTGCTTACCAAAAGGAACCGAGGGCTCAAAGGATGGAGAGAGGGAGGTCAGAGGTAAGAACCCGCCACCTCACCAATCTTATTTTCTTTTTTGTGGAGACAAGGTCTTGCCATGTTGCCCAGGCTTGTCTTGAACTTCTGAGTTCAACTGATCCTCGTGCTTCAGCCTCCCAAAGTACTGGGATTACAGGCATGAACCATCGCGCCTGGCCCAAAAACCTATTTTTAGTTAAAAGGAAAACAGTCTTCAACTTATAAATAGATGATAATTCAAGTGGTAAGAGCATGTTTTCCCCTAGAAATGGTATAATTAATTGATTCCCTAGAAAATCCTCAAAAATCTACTCAAGTCCTAGTGCCACTAAGTGTTTTCTTTGGGAAAATATATTTTGAGTCCTAACTACCAACAACAAGCATAGGTTTTAAATCTCCTCCTCTCTCCTTTCATGCAGTTTACAAAATGGGTTGTTCTTCTCTTCTAATTGGAGTCACAGAGCAGGAGAATTGCAGTAGGACCCATGTGGGGACCCTGGTCAGGGCTCTGTAACTGCCTGGTAGCCAACCCTTCCCTCCTAGGATGACTATATTTATAATGGCTTTGCCTCAGGAGGTTTTGGAGGTTCATGACAGTGCCAGTTATTAACTCCCTAGGTTCCTAACCTATAGATCTTTCAGGAGTGACAGGGTTTGTTATCTTTGCTTAACAGGTGCCTACCTTTCTACCGTGAGCTTTCAGTTAGCAAAATGTGGATCCTATGACCTGTTTCTTGACCTATCAGGTGGTGGTAAGGATTATTGAGGAGTGGATCAATACATTAAGATCCCTAGAAAAGAGATGTGCATAAAGCATGACTCCTAGGATGGCACCAAACATGATTTCTGTCCTACAGAACATATTTTGTGTAATGACTGTCTTCCCGATATTTTGATTTTGTGCCGCTTGTATAATATTTACTTTCTCAGCTTTATTTACTTCACTTCTTTCTGTGTTAAAGTGAGTTAGTATATCAGTTTAAAACATTGTGGTGAATAATTCATACCATCCAATAGACATTTCACTCTTAAACAGAAAATCTTAGCAGGGCTGTGAAGTGGAATGGTCAATGATAATGTATATTCTTAATTGTGCTTTGGTTTTCAGTGAATGAAAAATTTAAGAATGAGGGAGCCTTAATATCTTTAACCTAACAGAATGTATTTTGCAGATTATGCCCAGGCAGTTGGTCAGTCCTGAAGATCACAGGCATACGTCATCTGTGATTCTGAAGAGACTTCATTTGTTCCTGAGTGTGAAATAGCTTTTCATTTGAATGGTTCTTTGGGGTTGGCGGCAGGAAAGAGTTCAGATAATTTGTTGTCACTTACAGTTATGTTTTAACTTTATTGTAATGTACTTACAGATTTTCATCATTTTCATTTTTGTCTTTTTCTCTTTTTATTTCTCTTTTTTTCCAGTACTTCCTCCAGTTCTGGTTCCAAGACACAGCGAATATAACCCTCAGCACAGCCTCTTAGCTCAGTTCCGTAACTTAGGACAGAATGAACCTCACATGCCACTCAACGCCACTTTTCCAGATTCTTTCCAGCAACCCAACAGCCACCCATTTCCTCACTCTCCCAATAGTAGTTACCCAAACTCTCCTGGAAGCAGCAGCAGCACCTACCCTCACTCTCCCACCAGCTCAGACCCAGGAAGTCCCTTCCAGATGCCAGGTAGGTTGGAACGTTCAGTGACATTCCAGGGTCAGATCAGACGGTATTGTCACAGTGTCACCAAGAACCCGAGAAGCTGGGTCAACCTGGAGAGGAGGAAGCTTTTCAGCCCTGGTACATGGCACAGTGCTCTTATACTCTTAGAATACAAGTTTTGTTGTAGGGAGACCTCGTGGCCAAGTCAGCAAATGTCTTGATTTTTTTTTTTTTTTGGTGAGGCACAGATGCTTGAATAAGCTGTATTTTTTTTTTTTCTTGTTTTTAAATGGTTTTGGAACAGCTGCATCCTTCTGGGAGTGGCAGAATTGTTACAATCTTTGCTCTTGATAAAAGAAAGAGAAAAAGAGTATGTCTACACATTTGCTGTTATGAGAAATACAACCTTAATTAACATCGTTTTCATACATAGAAAACCCCTGCTGTAAATGCAACCTCAGAAAAGATATTTCCTAAGGGATCGTACCGCCTTACTTAATGAAATTCATTTAAATGGTGATGTAATCCCAAGAAACATACTTTAACAACAAATGAATTGCAACAGAAGTACTAGAAACCATCTGCTTGTTCAACTTAGCAAAGACAAAAAATAATGATCCTCTTTTATTAGCTATAACTTATGGTATAATGTGTATCAAAATAAATGCTTAATTAGGACATTATATTTTTAGTTATAGGTTAATAAGCATCTCAGGGAAAAAAGTGCCAAATTTCTTGCTAGTAGACCTCAAGAAGGATACCCTAAACAAAGATACACTTGATGTCTGCTAACATAGGCAACCATGTTATTGGCCACTTGAAATGTTTTTAAGTAAATTTGAATTCAGTATCAGTACTGAGCCTTCAAAAACTGAAAGGTGGTTCACACTTTATATTGCTTTCTTTTCATGTATTTTTTATGCTCTATTTTAAGCCCGTTTATTTTGCATTGTTTTTCAGTCCACATGTGTTTGGGATGAGGGTGGGAGATGGATTCGTTTAAAAATCAAACTAATATCATGATTTCCTGTGCACCCCACTCCTTCCCTCTCAATCCCATTGGATTTGATGAGCAGGTTAGTGGTGAGGAGATTAGTTTCAGAAGATTTTTGAGCAGTGGCAACCCAGCTTGGGCCCAAGAGTGAACTGGAGGTTACTGCTTGAATTTACACTTTGTCCCTTGCTGTCAGGAGTCAGGCACAGGCCATTGCAATGATTGGAAGATGCTTGTGGGAACATAGAATACCACCAATAATTATCTGGTCCCCTCTTGGTGGTGCTGATGCCATAGGTTGCCAATGAAATTTTCACCAGCTTGTAGGCAGAGACATTCGCTGACTCAGGTTCAGAGGAGGCTCTTGGTCTTCGTTCCTGACTTGAAGTAAAGGCAGAGTCAGCCTTACAGCTGCAAGGAAGAAACTGAATTAAAAGAAACTAGAGAAAGGCTAGGAAAGACATCCAGGGAGGGTCCCTGTAGTCCTGTCTCGGTGCTTTGAGTCATTGCTTGTTAGCAGCTGGATGGTGAATTTCCTGGAATATGGTTCTGCTAGAGAATCCATCTTGGAAATCACTGGGAGTCTCTGAAGGAGCTGTCTTTGTATTTGTATTTGACAGTTGCCCTGAGTGGTCTAGAGTACTTTTCATGATTCCGTCAGGTAAAATTTAATCCCCAGGCCTTTGTCATATATGCTAGATGGGCCTTTGGTAGCCAGTGAGGAACTTGTTTGAGAATGGAAAAGGATTATTTGGGGAAACCTATATCCTTTATAGAAATCCAAGACTTGCGATGGTGTTCTTTCTTTCAGCAATAGATATGTAAACTGATATGTAAATTCTGAAACAGAAGATAATGGTGATAAACTGATTTATTTTATATTACTCAGTTACTAGGTTAAAAAGACTCGATTATTTAAATAGGTAGGGAGAAGGTATTCCTGACAAGTTGATTAAAGTCATAGAAAATTAGCAATTTAAGTCAACAGACTGTAATGAAACTCAGTTGGTAAATTTCCCAAAAGGTTTAATGCAAGAGACTCTGAAGCTCCTTTTCTTAAGTCCAATGTAACTTTCAAAAATTTTCAGTCTAGCAGTGCCGTGGACATGCAGAGGTCCTGTCAGAGTGGATTGTGTGAAAGTATGTTTAAATGCTCTTCTGGTGGCTTTTTTTTTTTTTTTTTTGAAAGCAGAATTTATTAAGAGAACAGAAAAACTCCACAGTGGAAGAGGACCCGAAGGGGTTGCCCCTGGTGGCTTTTAAATGGCATGATCCCAGATAGGTGACTTCTGGAACTGGCGTGATCGTACTTTTCCTCCCCCTGAATTCTCCCTAAAAATGTATGAGATGATGGGATAGTGATACTTCTCAGAAATCATACATCAAGTCCAGTGTGTAGCAGCCAGTTTTTTAATCAGGAAGTTGAAATGGGCACTAGATCTCTTAAAAGAGTTTTGGCACAGAAAAGAATATATGTTTTAAGCATGTATGTTTATTAGGAGTTAAACAATAATTTTTTTTTTGAAACTTTGCAGCTGATACGCCCCCACCTGCTTACCTGCCTCCCGAAGACCCCATGACCCAGGATGGCTCTCAGCCAATGGACACAAATATGATGGCACCTCCACTACCCTCAGAAATCAGTAGAGGAGGTAAAATGAATTGCTACTTTTCCCGCTTATAAAGTCTACAGTTTAGCCGTCTACCTGTTAACCTCTTTCACAAATTTTCATTAGTCTTTAAAAAGAGAGCTATTTGAGAAAAAATAGAGCAAGCACAATGATAAAAGAAACTCAGTAGAAATAATTATTTGTGTAAGTCTTTTATTTAAAGAAATATACTGGCTTAACTAATGAAGACCTGAACATAATCATCTGTTTAGATCTTCCGTGCTTAATAATATCTAATTGGTGATGAAAATGTTTTTAAATGGACAAAATGTAACTGAGAAACACTGCGTCTAACAGTACTTAGTAGAGTTTTCACTGGTGACTTCCAGAACTGGAAGTTCATGTAACTGGGCTATCCAAAAAGTTTCTTTTGTAGTTAAGATGGATATTCATAAGCCCCATTTATTTTCTAGCCTCTATCTCTGTGTATGTAACTGCAACTGAAAAACTAATAGCATTTCTTTCTTACTATGTTTGTTTCTAACTCTGTTACTACAAAAAAAAATTGAGGCACAAGTTTTTCCTCTTCTCACCCTGAATGAAGAACTTGCAAGCAGAACTGAGAAGGTCCTTCCCTCTCTAGTAAAGGGTGGATCTTTGTTTCCAAGCTTTATTATCCTTGGTGGGGACTGGGTGGATGCCTTCACTCTTCCAACTCTGCACTGGCAAGTTGAATAGGCTTAAGCAGGCAGAAAACTCAGGTATATACGTTTGGTAGAATCCCTGAGCATCTGTCAGAAGCCAGGGTGACACTGGCAAATTAAACTGTTTCCAAACAACTCGTGGAGGAACGTCTTCACTGCTGTGGCATGGGTTGTTCAATTTATATAAGGTTTATACAAATTGAAGTTAAAATGCTATTTTACTACTAGATATGTCTTACTTTATTCTCAGTGCTTTTTTATTAAACTCGGAGGTACCTTGGACTTTGCCAGGATTACTTTTTTTTTAATGTACTTAAAATCTGATATTGTCTGTATGATACTATAATGTAGCTATATATCATTATACATTTGTCCAAATCCATAGAATATACAACATCAAGAGAGAGCCCTAACGTGAACTACAGACTTTGGGTGACAATAATGTGTTGGCATAGGTTCACCAGTTGTAACAAATGTACCGCTCTCCTGGGGTATATTGGTAGTGGGGGAGGCTGTGCTTGTGTGGGAGAAGGGAATATGGAAAATCTCTGTACCTTATGCTCAGTTTTTTTGTGAGCCTAAAGCCGCTCTAAAAAAAATCTACTAAAAATTGATCATGTGAAAAAAGAGCTAAAGTAATCCATTGACTGGAATATATTTCACCCCAGTAACCAAATAGCTGTGTAGACCTCAAGTCTCCAAAAATGTTGATGTGGTCTGCCTTCCCTGGATGGGATAGATGTCCCAGAGATGATCAGGGAAATGTGTTGGGGAAAAACTTAGCCGAATATTTCCAATGTTTCACAGCACAGGGACCCTCAGGCTGCAAGTCTTTCTATCTTTTTGCATAATTATGACTCACACAGGATTGCCTTCATCTTGTGTTTTCATTTAATATTTTTCTCCTCCACCATAACTTGTCTTATGTATCCTTGGTGGGAGACTATTTTTATTTATTTTTAAGGATGTGGGGTGCAAATCAGGAGTAGCTCTACAAATGGTCGTCACACAGGTAAAGTTTGGGCCTCCCTTATTTAAAAAATTGATAATGAACTCAAAGAAACGTTCTTAGATGTATAGTATAATATATTTGAATATATGCCTTTTTAATCAGTAAAATGTTTTTAATGCCTTTTTTTATTGGCTCTGTGTTTTACGGTTCCTGATCATCTCTACCATATCCTTTCCGACATTTAATTATGAGCCAACAAATAAAGACTTTGGTTGGGGAAAATACCCTTGTTTCACACATCTTTGAAATTTGTATTTGGGAACAGGATAGCAGGAAAGAATAGGCACAGTATTACTATACTGTTATGAGAATGTGGACCCCGTAACTATTGTTGTTAAAGCTAAAATGTCTGATATGAGGGAACTGACCTGTAAATAGCTTTAAGATTTTCTACTTTTAAATGGCTTAAAAATTTTTTTTCCCTTTAGAATCTGTTTACAAACAGTTAATATTTTCATGAGGAAGGAATATCGGCTCACTCTTTTCTTTCTTTTTCTCTCTCTTTGTTAACCTTTGGTGATTTTTCTAGAACAGTGGTCAGCAGATTACAGCCCACAGGCCAATTCAGCCTGCTGCCTGTTTTTGTAAATAAAGCTTTATTAGAACATGGCCATGTTCATTCGTTACATATTATTTATGGCTGTGTGTGTGCTACAAGGGCAGAGTTGAGTAGTTGTGATAGAGAATGTACAACCCACAAAATCTATCTCGCCTTTCACAGAAAAAAATTTGTCAGCCTGTGACCTAGAAGAATAGTATCTTGAATAATCCTGATAGCCAATGAAAAACCCTCTATTAATGATGGTGCAGCTTTCCTTAAGATTTCGCACTTGTAAATCACCAAAATTTTCTCTTTGAAATATAGAAAATTGAAATGGTAGAATTGCTTAGCAAACAGGAAGACAGTATATGTTTTTAGCTAACCTGTTTAAATATGTAAAGCAACTAATGTATGTGAAGGTTTTTATTTATCATTTTCCTCATTTTCTTTGCCAAATTCTAATATAAAGTGCATTTTTGTATTTGTGAAAGTTGATATTAAGAACACAGAGATGCTTCTCCCTTAGCAGTTATAGTCCGTGTTTCTCATGTAGCCTTGCTTTCTTTTCTTTCTTTGTACACTCAAGACTTCATAAACCTCAGATCATTATATATTGGTATGCTGAAAATATATGGTTTATTTTCCTGGAATCTCTAAAGCGGTGGTACAAGAGGTTTTACTACAGAAGGAATTTATCTTTAAAACCTTTTAGTTGCAAGTGTTTAGAAGCATGTTCTGTTTGGAGATTTGTTAGTCTTAAGAGATTTGACTTAACAAGCTGCATCCTGTCAGTAAAGTTGGGTAATTTCCATTGTTGGCCCATTCTGGGAATGGAGAGACAAAACACACCTGCTCTGCATGACTTAAAGCAAATATAAGGAAGTTAGCATGAAATCTGGATGAGAAAGATATGATTCATTCTGCAAGAATGGCCAGCTGGCAAGATTTCTTCCTGAGTTTGAGAACTGGAGCAAAGCTGGAGCTGTGATCGTTATTGGCAGCTTAGTATGAAGTGAAATCACTTCTTATCAATAATTAGAAGCTGATTAGTATTGCTTTGAAAAGGCATAGGCATATTAAGTCTTTGCCAAAAGTCATTCTGTCTGATGCCAGCCCCTTTGGCACGTTTCCTGACTTCACTTGTTCTCCTCCCACTTGTTTTTTCACTTGTCACTTGTTGCGTTTCTTTAGATGGTGAACCAGGGTCTGTGGTCAGGGTGATTTCCATTTCTGCATATTACGGGACAATTAGCATATTGTTAGTATTCTGCAAATGTCCTTGCTGTGCTTGCTGAGCTGGTGTTTTGGCTATCTCATAGCAATTGGAGAAAATTGTTTTCCAATTAAGGGAGGATGCTGTACTTAGTTAGAAGTCCTGCTTTAGACATCATAGAGAAACTGTTCACATTATAATGGCGATTGCTTTTCCATATCTTCATGCCATGATCATGAGCCAACTCTACAACACAGTTTCAGGTTTTGAGAGCCCGAGGCACTAACCTTGGTTGATAAAACCAACCTTTTCTTTCTTACAGATGTTCAGGCAGTTGCTTATGAGGAACCAAAACACTGGTGCTCTATTGTCTACTATGAGCTCAACAATCGTGTGGGTGAAGCGTTCCATGCCTCCTCCACAAGTGTGTTGGTGGATGGTTTCACTGATCCTTCCAACAATAAGAACCGCTTCTGCCTTGGGCTGCTCTCCAACGTTAACCGGAATTCCACCATTGAAAACACCAGGCGGCACATTGGAAAAGGCGAGTTTTCTCTTTAACCTCTTTCAGATGTTTGTCTCTTGTGTTCCTGTTTCCCTAGAACTGAATTGTTCCTGTAACAAACTAGTGTAGCAAAGACTAGGTAATGTTCATTTGCTACAGTTTGTAAATATTTTTCCAGTTTGTATTATATGGAAGCTCTTATAATCAGTGATTTTTGTGGTCTGTCAACACTCATAATATTGACATTAATTAGTTGAAATCATGATTTGCTATTTTGGGGCACTGTTCTTTTTTGCTATAGAATAAAAGGGCTATTAAAAGTGAATTACAGGTCGGGCACAGTGACTCAAGCCCGTAAACCCAGTACTTTTGGAGAACGAGGCAAGTGGATTGCCCAAGCTCAGGGGTTTGAGACCAGCCTGGGCAACTTGGTGAGACCTCATCACTACAATATGTCAAAAAACTAGCCGGGCATGGCAGCGTGCACCTGTAGTTCCAGCTACTTGGAAGGCTGAGGCGGAGGGATCTCCTGAGCCCAGCAGGTCAATGCTGGCATGGCTGTGAGCATGCTACTGCACTCCAGCCTGGGCAACAGAGTAAGACTCCAACTCAAAAAAAAAAGAGAGAATTACAACCTAAAATTAAAAGCAAATTAAAACTTAATTATATTTCACATGAATATGATAGTGAACTGAAAACAATGAACTAATTAGTATAGTATATTCCTCAGTCTAGGCCAGGTGGGGTAGGGCAAGAAGGGGTATTTAAAATAAATCCTGAACTCTTTTTAGTAGATGTTATTATTTCATAGTAGTGTGAGTGAAACAGTTCTGAAACTTTCAGATGCATTATAAGATTAAGCAAATGACTAAATGTGTGGACATTTTTGGGATCCTGGGTTTCTTCTCTACACACAGATTTAGAGGAGGGCAAACAATAATTGCCTGGAGGTAGATGGAGGGATCAGTGTGAAATCATGATTTTAATAATACATAAGCTGGGCATGGTGGCTCACGCCTGTAATCCCAGCATTTTGGGAGGTGGAGATAAGAGGATTGCCTGAGTTCAGGATCGAGACCAGCCTGAGCAACACGGCAAGACCTCATCTCTATAATAAATCATAAAATTAGCAGGGCATGGTGGTGCATGCCTGTAGTTTCAGCTACTCAGAAGGCTGAGGCAGAAGAATCGCCTGAAACTAGCAAGTCGAGGCTGCAGTGGCCGTGGGCGTGCCACTGCACTTTAGTCTGGGCAATAGAGTGAGACTCTGATTCAAAATAATAATAATAATAACACACATATATATATGCATGTATGCATATTTACATGTATTACATGTGTGTGTGTATGCATAAATGTTTTTGTGTCTGTACGTGCATGTATTTCAGCAGACATTTCTGGTCTGTCTGCTGAAAGGGCCAAGAAGCATAGATACTCACTAGCAATAAGCACCTCTAGTGCTTACATCACCATCTCTAACATCATGTCTCGCCAAGAGCAACCTAACCTCCTTGGGGAAGTAGCTGACCTCAAGGTCGGGACAGGTCACAAGAAGACCCTTGAACATCTTATTGTGGCAGAAAGTAAAGAAATGCCTAGGGAAATAATGGAGCATGTCACGGGAGCCAGCTTGGAGGGGCTTCCACTGGCCAACTCTGTGGCAGTTTGAACATCGACATTATGAAATTCAGTAATAAATTTTAAACTTTTGAAAAACAATACTAATTCATAAGTCCATGCCCATAATAAATAGACAAATGAATGGGAAAGGCTGGTTGATAAATGTAGAACAAGTGCTAGACTTTGCAAGTCATTTTGTAACCGTCATAGTGAGGATCAGGCAAGAATCATCAATGGATGCTAAATATAAAGATAATTTTTTATGAGAATCAGGGTATTTGCATGGTCTTAAAGTGGTTTCCCTCAAACTACCTAGTAGTTACAAGAGAGAATAAAAAGCAATAATTATACAGTGAAGAAATTGTATAATTTGTATTTTAAATATGATTATATAATTGATTCCCTATCTTGACTGGAGGAGCAAAATTGTCATCACCAGTGGGAGACGGATGGGTAACCTATACCTCCAGATGTGAGACCCTGAGAAGGCCATAGCATCACCTGTAGAATTCCTGCTGAGAATGCAAATCTCAGTATATCCTGAGGAAACATCAGACAAACTCAGAGCCAGGAACATTCCATTAAAAAGGGTGAGGGGGAACTGTATTCTTCCAAAACATCAAAGTCAAAAGACAAAGGAATAGGAATGTTTCAGATCAACCAGAGGTTAAAGTCATATGACAGCTGTGTACAGTACCTGACCCTGGACTCGATTCTGTACTGGACAGGGAGAATCAGGAAGATGCTATACAGGAAGATGCTATAAAGGATGTTATTAAGGTCAGCAGGTAAAACGAATATGAATGGTGGATTAGAACGGTGTTAAATGTACTGGCATTGCTAAGTGCACCGTGGCCTTGTAGGAGGACTACCCTATTCTTAGGAAGTACACACTTAAGTAACTAAGGAAATGGTTCAGGAAGAAATTATGTATATACAGAGATATCTATCTACTCGCCATCTGTCTCTATCTAAAACAATCCTGTGTCAGAATAAATACAGACACGCATATATACATAAGGGTGTGTGTGGAGGGGCTGTGGGAGGTAGGGCACAGTGACAGAGCAAGTGGAGTAAATTGTCACAAGAGATGAATCTGGAGAAAGGTCACATAGATGTTCTTTGTTTTGTTTCAAACTTTTCTGTAAGTTTGAAGTTATTTCCAGAATAAAACTGTAAAAACAGTGACTACTATGAAATTTAGAGCAGTGGACCAGATTAAAATATGATTTAATAGGTGCTTAAAAGGCATTCAAGATAGAGTTTAACATTTAATCCTGAGAGGAAAAAAAACCCAGCAACTCTTAAACCAGGAATTTATAGATATTTTCTTAAGTTTTTTTTAAAGCTGAATTACATACACATTTAATAATGAAATGCTAGAATTTGGATTCATAACATACATAGATAATTTCTTATGGTCTTAAGCTTCTGAAATTGTATATAAACACAATTTTGCATACATTTGGGAGGGAAGGGTATATTTTTCGTTAAATTCTAAAGATGACTATTACCCACAAGTAGCTAAAAGCCATTTCCTCTTAAAAGATTCTGGAGAAAATAAGGACTCTGGGAATGCTGTTATTTTAAATTGTTCCAGATTTCCTGAGTAGTATACTCAAATGTAGAATTATGGATAATGGAAATAAGGCAAGATTATCATTATTTACAGATGATATGATTGATTATTTGATGATATGGTATGATGATATGATAATTATTTACATATGATATGGTATTCTTTTTGAGTTACAGTCTGAGTCTGTTGCCCAGACTGGAGGGCAGTGGCACAATCTCGGCTCACTGCAACTTCAACCTGCTGGGCTCAGGCGATCCTTCTACCTTAGCCTCCTAAGTAGCTGGGACTACAGACACACGCCACCATGCCCAGTTAGTTTATCTTTTACTTTTGTTGAAACGAGGTCTCACCGTGTTGCCTAGGTTGGTCTCAAATTCTTGGACTCAAGCCATTCTCTTGCCTTGGCCTCCCAAAGTGCTGTGATTACAAATGTGAGCCTCTGTGCCCAGCCTCTTGGGACAGATTCTTGAAGTGAAATTAGTAGATCAGAAGCTCTTGATATATTTTACCAAATTACTTTTTAGAAAGTTTTTATTAATTCACACTCCTACCAGAAGTATGTGAGTGCCTTTTCCCCAATATTATGGACGGGTGTTTTATCTGTCCAAATGATTTGATTATCTATCTAGAAACCTCCAGAGAATGTTCTTTTAAAATTATGTAAGTCAATTTGCTTTAATCTGGTAATAACCAGTTAGAAAATAGAATGGTGGGAAAAATTTCATTCCCAGTAGCCACAGAAAACAAATTTGTTGGAAATAATCTGAGCTGACAATATGTGAGAATAGCATAAAGAAAATCAAATTTTACTGAGAGAGAAAGAAAATTTGAATAAATAAATAGGCAGGCTGTGTTCCTTAAAGGAAAGACTTAATATTGTGAGAACATTTTAAGCATATTAATTTTTTATAATATAATTTATAGTTTAAAACAATTCTTGTCAGAATCAATGTTTTTTGAAAGTTGGATAATGTATTCTGAATATTCCCTGGAAGATTAAATAAGTGAGAATAGCCAAATTATTTAATCGAAGAGTAAAGAAAAAATTCTTGGCATTATGGTTAATGCAAATGTTGTAAACCTACAATTAAATCAATGTGTAGACAAACAGTAGAATAAATTAGACTATCCTATATATAAAAATTTAATGTATGTTAATTTTAGCATAACAAATCAGTAGTCTTTTAAGGTCCTGCAATAACAAACATAGCTTTTGGGGGCTGGGGAAGAAAAATCCTGACCTCATACCTATGTACAAATAGATTAATGAGTTGAATTTTTTTCTTGAGTTGGAGTCTCAGTCTGTCACCAGGCTGGAGTGCAGTGGCATGCTTTCCATCAACCGCAGCCTTGACCTGCTGGGCTCAGGTATCCTTCTACCTCATCCTTCCAAGTAGTTGGAGCTACAGGTGTGCGTTACCCGGCCCACTTATTTTTTGATTTATTGTAGAGACAAGCTTTTGCCAAGTTGCCCAGGCTGGTCTTGAACCCCTGGACTCAGGCCGTTCTCTCACCTTGTCCTCCCAAAAAGCTGGGATTACAGGCTTGAGCCACTACAATTAAGACATTAAAAAGGATATATATATTTGATTGGAGAAGTAGAAAATTTTCAAAGCATGAAAAGCAACCAAAAGATCATAAGAGATTTGACTAAAATATTGCAAGCCCCCTGTAGGTTAAAAAATATACCATGAACAAAATTAAATGACAAGGGACTCACAGAGAAACAATAAATAAATTATTTATATCCTTCTTATATGCACAGCTCATCACAAAATTAAAAAAAACAAACAAACACTAAAACCCCAGGGGAATGAATAGGTAAGAAATATTAACAGTGAATTCACAAGAGAAATCGTTTAGTAAGAGCATATTCTGCCTCACATGCCAATTAAACAATTATTTTTCAGCCATAAATTAGGGAAATTTTGTTTTTGTTTTAAGCTCAGATTCACTGTTGGCATAGATAAAATGAGAAAGTCACTCACACACTGTGGTGAGGGTGTGAATTGACACCATTCTTCTGGAAAGTCATTTTGCAAAGTGAATCCAAAGCTTCGATCTAATGATTTAACTTTCAGGACTGTCTCCTAAGGATACCATCGAAAATTGTCCAGAGACATTTGTCATGGCATTGTTACTATAGCAGAAAAGTAGTCTCAACCCCTCCTAATGGGAGAATTGTTTAAAAATTGTTACTTCCTTACAATCATGCAGATATTTTAAATGTCTGCAGAGAAATTTTAGTGATACCCACAACTAAATACAATAGTGCAGCATTGACTAAGCCATGCCAGAATGACCTGCAAGGTGAATGTCTTGAAGCCACATGGCATCTGACTCTGTTTGCTGGGTGACCTGTGTCAAATAAACTATTAACAGTTACTGCCTCTGGGTCACTAAAGGAGTGATAATATTTTCTGCTACTTTGTATGTTAATTTACTTTCTGAATTTTTTTAAATGAAAATTCATCATTTTTATAGTTAGGAAAATCAGTAAAACACACTCTCTTAAGTTTTCTCTACATCAGGCCCAAAAAATGGGCTTCTGCCTTAGCAGCTATTTAATTGTTACCAAAGTTGTAACCACTGTGTGTACATCTAAACACAACACATATTTTGTATGAGACAGTAGTGCAGCATTGACTAAGCCATGCCAAAGTTCCCTGCAAGATGAATGACTTGAAACCACCTGGGATCTGACTCTGTTGGCGGGGTGGCCTGTGTCAAATCATCTCCCTTCATGGTGCGGGGCTTTGTGAGAATGGGTTGTTTCCCCTTCTTCCTTTTTTTAAAGGCTGAGTAAGATCAATTTCCTACACTTTTGGCACCCTAGGTCTCCCAGGCAGAAGTTTAGAGCAGGTGGTAGTTCAGTGAGGTCCAGTTTCACACAGTATGAATTATTTTCTAGGTTTTTAATACTGGACCTTACTTCTTATACCTCCCCGTAATGCTTCTTCCATGTGTGGCTTTCTAGTTTCTCTGTATCTCTTGCTCCTTCCTTCTCTCAACCCTAAAATTTTCCAAACAGCTTAGCTGCAGAATAAATGCCACAGAGCTTTTATAGTGAATATATAAAATCCAGATTTTATGTTGTATTTCTAGAGCGAGAATATACTTTCATCCATGGCCAGATGGGCATTAAACACTTATCAAGATGAAATCGCTATACTTTCTTATTCTTTTTAAGAGACTTTGTTCTATTGTTTTCTAGAAACCTCCTAGACATGCTTGTTGACATGTGGACATTGTATTAACCAATACAGTTAGCTAAGATTTTATCAGGCCAGGCGCGGTGGCTCATGCCTACAATCCCAGTACTTTGGGAGGCCAAGGTGAGAGGATTGCCTGAGCTCATGGGTTCGAGACCAGCCCTGGCAACGTGGCAAGACCTTATCTCTTAAAAAAAAAAGTTAGCTGGACGAGGTAGCGCATGCCTGTAGTTCCAGCTACTCAGAAGACTGAGGCGAAGGATCACCTGAACCCAGCAGGTCGAGGCTGTGGTGGCCATGAACATGCCCCTGCACTCCAGCCTGGGTAACAGAGTGAGATTCCAACTCAAACAACAACAAAAAAGATTTTGTCAGTTGTGCAGGACTTGGAGAATATCTAATAATCAACATTTAGATCCATGTAAAGTTATGCTTATATGTTGAGGCTGCCCAGGGGCCTTTCAACTATAAAAAATGACCATAGCCGGGCTCGGTGGCTCAGCCTGTAATCCCATGCCTTTGGGAGGCTGAGGTGAGTGGATTGCCTGAGCCCACGGGTTCGAGACCCACCTGGGCAGCAAGACCTCATCTCTACAATAAATCAAAAAATCAGCCAGGCGTGGTAGCGCATGCCTGTAATTCCTGCTACTTGGAAGGCTGAGGTGGAAGGATCACCGGCACCCAGCAGGTCGAGGCTGCGGTGGCCGGGAGCGGCCACTGCACTCCAATCTGGGCGACAAAGTGAGACTCCAACTCAAAAAAAAAAAAAAAAAGATCATAACCAAATGATATGCTTTGTCTTCCCGCAGGAGTTCATCTGTACTATGTTGGAGGGGAGGTATATGCTGAATGCCTTAGTGACAGTAGCATCTTTGTGCAAAGTCGGAACTGCAACTACCATCATGGATTTCATCCCACTACTGTTTGCAAGATCCCGAGTGGGTGTAGTTTAAAGATTTTTAACAACCAAGAATTTGCTCAGTTATTGGCCCAGTCTGTGAACCACGGCTTCGAGACGGTCTATGAGCTCACAAAAATGTGTACTATACGTATGAGCTTTGTAAAGGTAGGTAAGCTCTGATTCCTCTAGCCAGGGTTTAAACATACTTTCGCTGTGCTTTTTTGCAGTATGTAAATATATCCTCTTGATAATATGTCCATATTAGCTGACTTATTTTCTCGGCATTTTAAAACTTTAACAAGCATGTCAATTATTAGAAGAATATCATTGGGATATAGGAGTACTTTCGTTAAATGTCAGTAGTAGTACACTTGAATAACCTTTTCCTTATTCACATAGCACTATTTTAGCTATTGTAATACCATTAGAATATGTTATATTATACATTTAACATGTAATTTAAATGCATGGTTATTTTATGCGATCAATTGGATAAACACATCTTCCTTTCTTTTCATTCTTTGTTTTTAGTTCTTTTATGATGGCAATGCTTGTTTCTGTTTCAACAATAAGCAAAGGATCTTTTTGTAAAAATAAAAGCTCTTTGCACTGGAATTATTTTTGGTTGGTCAGATTTTTTTAATGGTTTCGGTAAACCTCATGATTTTCTTATAATTCAAAAGTAATAAGGTCATTCCCCAAAGATATATAGATGCCTTAACTCTAAGATTGCAATATAAGATTTGAGGAGGGAAAAGCTTAAAGAGATTGCACATAATAATTGATCTCTTTCCTGCTTCATCTTCTGCATCTGAGACATAAAAACTTTTAGATGCACATTGAAATCTCAAAAAACTTTAAATATCTGATTAGATTTCTTGAGTCCGTGATTTATTTAGTAACTGACTGACTTGTCCCTGAATTCTCAAAAATAAATTTTTCATCCTCTGCTACTTTGAGAAACAAAACTAATTATATATTTGGGTGAGGCAGTCACCTTTTATATCCTCTTCAGAAGCTCACCAAACTTGTTGTTAAACCTGTTCTGCAATGTATTTATTCCGGAGGATAATTTTGGAGACTCGCTTTGTTAATCATCCTTTAGATCAAAGATATCTTCTCCTGAATATAATTATTTTTTCCTACATCTTCGAATCATCTTAGCAGATCTTCAGTGTGTTCTCTCAGCATTTGTTTTCTTGAAATATACGTTGAGTTATTTGCCGCAGAGTCCAGTACCTCTTTAGTAGTAAGGGAGGCTTTCTGCCCTTTAAAAGGTTGACCTATATGCTGTGTACATTTGAGACTACAAAGATCTTTCTCATTCATTTTTAACAGTCACCGTTTAATTTTGACTTGGAGAGAACTGAATGATAAGTATAGCCTTGGAATACAATGACGGTGATATAAAGTTTACTAGTTTAAAAAGCCATGACCCCCCCCCCCCCATTTTTTTTTTTTTTCTTTACTTGAGACCTAGCTCAAATGATTTTTAAAACTAAGCACAGTGACTTGCCAGAAGTGTTTTTTTAAGTTTGTTTTTATGGGTGTGGGGGAAAGACTAGCTCTTGAGAGTCAAGAGACACAGGCTGTAGTTCTAGCTATCATTTTAACTGTGTGATTACGGTGCAGATTTCTTCGTGGTTCTCCTGTTCATCATCTTTAAAACGGGGGTGGATGGAGTTGGGAACTGTGATCATTATTACTGAGGCCCCTTGGTGATTCCACTCTTGAAGGTCCACTCTAGAAGAAATTATGACGCTAATGTTCCAATTAGCTTTCTCCTCAAACTCATTTCACGTTGATTACCCAATCAATTTTAATTATTTTACCTTTGTACAATCTTAATAGTTTACTTTTATTCAAGTAAAAATAATCTTTACACTAATAAAAAATATTTATAATGCCAAGCTATGCATTCAACATTTATTATATTTCACTCATTCACAAATATTTAGCACTCTTTCAGAGAAGTAATACAAAGCTGAAAAGGCACCTGAAGTCTATCTTCAGTATGCTGCTATGGGCTAGCATATGTTTAATTATAGTACAGTATGAAAAACACTGGAATGGAGGTGATACAAGACGTAGTAGATAGAGCTGGGAAGTTGGATTTAGAAAGTTGAAGATAAACAAATATTATGTAAAAACTCCTGCTAATATGGTACAGGGCAGCTGCTTATCATGTATTAGCTACCAAAAAAAAGCACACTGTTTTCACATTGTTCTCTAAGGACTGCATACCTTTTACCCTCTCCCGCTCAGCATTTTAGAGAAATGCTATAGAATGTTTTACTGACAATAAAAGCCAGTCTTGCGCTATTAAGATGATCGTTTTTGTATGTTAATATAAAACATATGTTTTATACATTATTTGCACCTTAAACAATCCCATGTCTGAAAATTCCAAGTCAGTCCCCCTGAACATGTGTTTATTTCTAGATCTTCAGGGCTAGAGTCATGGAGGTAACCTGCACATTAATCTGTCAATTAAATGTAGGAGTTTTTTGATATATTTACAGATGCATGGGCAGACATACATATATACGTGTAGTTCATATATTACTGCTTTCTCCTGAAAGTTCTGATATTCGGATACATTTCTTGAAACCACTAGGGTAGGGGGGAGGCAGAGAGAAACAAAGCCCAGCCTTTTCTGACATTCCTCAGGAAACAAGGCCCCACCGGTCTATCATGGCTCAATGGTCCACCATCCCCTGTACCAGAGAGTTTTTTGCCTTGCGGTAGCAAAATTCCTCTTCTGTTTTTCCTAGTGACTTTCTTCCATGGAACTTTATCATCCTACTTCAGTAATTCTGAAGATGTTGGGCAAGCTACCTGCTTGAACAAATGAATGATGGAATCTATTGATTGAAGGCATGGCTAGGTGTCAGTAATGACTTTTTGGATACTTGCATCTACCCTTGCAGTCTGGCTTAGAGATCGAAAGATCAAGAGCTCGGGGTCCAAATGAGTGGCTGAATAGGGAAGAAATGAATCGTCGGTCCGTATACCCCGGCTTTTCCTGATGGTTAAAATGAGAATGTAATGATAGCTAGCTACTACATTACTCTCAGCAACGCAGTGGGCCATGAAAATGAAAGTTTATAAGTGTCTTTATTAAAACAACTTCTGTAATATGTTTTAAAACCTTAGTTCCCAAGACCAGTAATTCTTAAATCTGGAATTCACGGATGGACTTCGGGGAGCTAACACCCATCCCCTGAAATTGCCTGCCCAATTATGTGTGCGTTTGTACACGTGTGTGTATTTTTTGGTGGAAGCGGTCCACGCTTTAATCAGAGTCCCCGATGATGTGAACTCTTTGTACGTAGTAAGTTTAACCACTGAGTTTAAAACAAATGACCTCCAATGTTTTCTTCTAGGGCTGGGGAGCAGAATACCATCGCCAGGATGTGACTAGCACCCCCTGCTGGATTGAGATACATCTGCACGGCCCCCTCCAGTGGCTGGATAAAGTTCTCACGCAAATGGGTTCACCTCATAATCCCATTTCATCTGTGTCTTAAACGGCCTCAGGCTTCTGCCTCTTGAAAACTATTGAGCCTTGCATGTACTTGAAGGATGGATGAGTCAGACACGATTGAGAACTGGCAAAGGAGCCTTGATAATACTTGACCTCCGCGACCAACTGTTGGATTCAGAAATGTAAAAACAAACCAACAAATCCCTTGGTAACATACTGTTGATATCAAGAACCTGTTTAGTTTACGTTGTCACATTCTATTGTAAAATCAAACGAAAATGCAGATGTTTAGCAGGACTTTGTGTATAGTTAAAGGAGAGATGGCCAAGCCAGGGACGAATTATCTACTAGAAAAATGGTCCTAAGAGATTTTTTGTGTGTTTGGCACTTTAGAGTCATCGTTGGGCAGAAGTTGAGCATTAATAGTCTTTCTGAAGTGTGTTTTTTATCAGGTTTAGAGAGCCCAGGTTGAGTCTTCTTTTCATGGGGTTTCATAATATTTTAAAACTATTTGTTTAGTGACGATTTTTGTTTAAGTAAAGGTTAATCTCGACGATATACCTAATAATCTTTCTAAAATTGTGTGCTGACTATACTGCTGTTGGAATAACGTTAGGCGTATGCTCTTTGCTAAATATGTATGTACAGAATATTTGGAAGTTAAGAATTGATTAGACTAGTGAGGTTAGGAATATCGAGGCGGGTGGGGGGGGCGGGGGTGAAAACCGCGAATGTAGAATATACTGTAAAAATTCAGCTGGTTGCTTTAACGAAACAATCTGGTGTCTGAATTTTGCTGTGTTTCAATTCTTTAGAGATTTTATCTTTTTTTCCTTTTTTTTTTGGCATTCTTCTATCCCATCCTCTTCAAAAAGCAGTTATGCAGCTGGTTAATTCCTATAACTGTGAGAGCAAATGAATAATTCCTGCTTTTCTGAAATTAACTGCCTGTATGTTTCAGTACCAATTGTATGGCGTGCTTGAGTTTAATAAGCAGTTTTTATGGAGTTTACAACACAATAAATAGGCTTTAATTTTCAAGTGAATTGTTTGCCAAACCTAGTAACTCTGTTAAATATTTGGAGGATTTAAAGAACATCCCTGTTTGAAACCATTTCAAGCCTTTTTAATTTTTTTGTACTATGTTTGGTTTTATTTTTCTTCTGTTAATCTTTTATATTCACTTACACTCTCGTACATTGAGTACTTTTATTTCAAAACTAGTGGGTTTTCTCTACTGGAAATTTTAAATAAACTTGTCATTATTGCTTACTTTGATTAAAAATTTGTCATTTTCTTTCTTCGCCTATTAGATCTTAGGCTCAGTAAAGTATACTCGTCTTTTGAAGGTTTTTTCCCTCAAATATTCTCTCCAAACACAAATCAGTTGCTAATACAGAGACAGGGACACCACCACAGCATGAAGAGGACAGAGTCACTTTGAAGTCAGAAAAGAAAGGTCATGTAGAACTTGAAAAATTAAGAAAAGCCTGGCAAAATCTAAACATACGCTTTTGAATGTGAGGAATTAACAACAGCAACACTTTTTGGTGGGGACCACTCAGTCAACTGAAAGTGCCAGCATCTAAACATTGGGTGAGGATGTAAGAGTGACTGTGGACCAATGTAGAAAGGGGAGTGAGGACCCAGAGGGCAAGAAGAGAAAAGATAGTTTTCTCAAACCCCTTGGGGCTGGAATGATCCCAACCTTCATCTATGCACCACCCCCCCCCCCCAAAAAAAAAG